>NC_088712.1:50447219-50747219 GCF_963576615.1 Watersipora subatra | reverse complement strand
ACTTGTTAATACTCTCAGAGTGAGTTCAAATCCGTCAAACATAGATTTTTAATAGCTATAGCCAAAATGCAAACAGACTTAAAACGAATTCACCGACATATCTTTGCAAAATACATATTTAGATACACTAAAATCTACTCTCTTATGCTAATATCTTTGAGCCTGAAAAAAGGAAGTAGTTAGTGGGCTGTGAATATCGTAGCTGCTACTATACACATTTAAACATAGTCACAGCAGTTTAGCTTCGAGTTTAACATGATAAGATATTTGCGGAAAGCACATCTTTACTAATAAACTTTTTTAATTATTTACCACAGGTAGCAAAGTTTGTAATCTGAAAGGTCTTAATTACATAGTTGTAGATATAGAAATTACCAAGGAGCTTGAATCATTACATTCATCCTGTGTATTCTATACAGAATCCATGTAAAAATAGACTTTCTACTATCATCACTCGGATTGCTAAGCACATAGGTGACCAATAGTTATTCATTTAGGTAACTAAATCAAAGACTACAAACATGTATTTTCAATGGAATGAATGTAATAGTAAAATTGTAAAAAAAACTAGAGTCATCAAAGTCATCATTTTTATTCTATTCTGTGTCAATGCCGAAATGAACCAACCAAAACTTGCAATTTTCTACAACAATTACAAATATTGCTTAGCATTTAGTTGACTTACAACTGTTCCTTCAGGTAACTAGTTACCAAGCCTTCAGTTACTAGAGCCAAGACCAAAAACACATAAAATATACTGTTCACGATAAATAACAAGTTTATAAAAGAGGTAAATAGTTGATGCACTGAATAAACAGGTCTGTAGCAAAGCAAACATCTTAGGTATAATGTCGATCAGTAGTGTGAATAAACTTAGAAATGCACTTTGACTGCCAGCACCATTTTAATTTCTGAACATCTGCGTGACATCTATACAATGGGTGCCTCTAAACATTAAATATGAATTTCTCACAGAGATCTTTGTCAAAGACTTTATTGCTAAATTTGCTGTTGCCAATTAGTTATGTTCCATAAGAATTGAAATTGGTAAAATAACAATGGTAAAAATTAATATTAGTATTATTTACTTGACCAATTGAAGTATCTTTACAAAACATTCCGAAGATGCTTGTAAACTGTTTTTTTTTGCATGAATTGTAGACAAATTTCATTAATTAGAGGTTTGTTCCTGTCATACCATCATGAGATATTCGAAAAATGTTTTTATGGTGCATCATACATTTTTGTGTTCTTTTTAATAAATACCAAAAGTAAGAATCAACTAAAGTTGTACTTGGTATCTTGAAACAGAGAAGCAACCTACTGCATGATCGAACACTAATTAAAATGGTTCAATCCGTCTCGACTACTTATTATACTTCAGCATTTGTTTACCAAACCAACAATACTCATTCTTAACAGAAGCACTGGAGAAAGATTCGCTGAAGCGTTTATGTTCTTAAGCCGACCGTGATAGCTAACTCCATGCTACAAGAACATATATACAGTAGATATATTATGCAATAATACTTATATACCTGCTCCTGGAACAGTTCCAATGCAAGACATCACGTGTTCATCTACATCATTTGCAGAATCGGCAAGACTAACAGTTTGTTTTCCACTTTTTAACATACATACATTGTTACAATCTCATGTGACAGTAACATCAACTCTAATGATACCACATTTGAGTGTCTGATCAAATTCAGGGTTGAGGGTCAGAGGTTGTTCTCCAGAGTTTTGTTCTTCAAGTTTAATATCTGTAAAACAACTCGCGATTGTATTACTTCAACATTTCAATCGCTAAAAATATTCTATAGAGTTCCTTTGTCAATATATCGATAGAAATATTTTTCTATTCCTTCTTGTGTAAAAAAAAATAAATTCATGATATAGCTATCTATGAAGCAACTTTATTAGTAATAAATTGAACCGCTGAAACTCAGAATTCACGTCAACATTTGCCAGCAGCTCTGTGAGATACAATCATAAGTTCATCGACTGACTGCAAAAGAGAAATGTTAATTTCAAAATTATATTACTATTATACATGTAATACCCTAAAAACCACTATTATGTTTATGCATATGAGCTATAGAAATAACTGCATAATCAAAATAATGATATATTTTTACTAAGCATAGTAGTGGAGTTAGAATTAAATTTGTGGATCTCAACCCATTAAAAATAGCTAACTCTTTCATTAAATTTAGTAAACACATCAAATAAGTCTATGACGCCCAATAGTCGAGACCAAGATTATAAAATTGATGAAAATTTACAAAACCGTGTCACAGTGAAAAATTAATGCATAAAAAGAGAAGAAACATAGATCAACATGGGAAAATAATTTGCTGACCAACTGTGAGAAGTAGTAAAAACAAGTTAAAATCGCAGAATGCAGGAGCGGGCACCAATTAAGAGGCAGATAGAATAAAGGCTAGGATAAAAAGCTATACAGCTCAAAGATCTAGGAGAGAAGACAATGACAATTCATCAGGAAAAAAATAAAACTTCTTTATAAATATTTATGGTATTGACCTCTTGAAAACCTCCGCGTGGTCTGCCAATAAACTAGAGTGCAATTTTGAAAGTTTACTCTACACAAAGCATTGCAGCTGTAGTCAGAAACTTATGTGTTACATATACCTGAATATATGTTTTCATCCGGTAGTCAATGCAAGTGCTTTTGGTTAATAACTACTCACTATTTTGCTAAAACATATTTTGTAGCCTCGAGTAATTTTTCTTTAAAAATAAAATGTATGAGTTTAAACCTGTAGTAAAAGTATAGAGCGTATAAAAAGATCCCAAAAGTACAAACCACCAATAGGTGTTTTTATATGTCTTAAAAAGTTACAGCAACTGTCAGATTTACCTACATACTTGTTATGTTTGTCTACCCACCTGATAAAGGTTCATAATCAACTGTTACACTTGCATAGTCTCTTGTTACATGTATTTACTTACTTGTACTTGTCTGTTTGCATCTTCAAGCCTTTAACTTCATGATGGCGTGACAGTCTCTCAATACGCTTAGAATATTTAGGGTCAAATATGTGTTGATTATCAAGGTTTACACCAGTTACAGTAATACAGGCGAGCGCTACTTATATTATCATGTACTTATATATACTTTGAATATTATGGATTGTAACTGTTGCTCTAGATGATGAGTTTTGTGACCAGTTTTTTGTTGCTAAAAAGGTTGCTAATAAATTACTTCATGATGAAATTTATATAGTTTTGTTCAGAACTTGATAGTTCTGGAAACTAATAGTTTCCACCAAAGACGCATTTTTAATATGTGCTACATCTTAATCATCACAGATAAAAAATATCAATTAATACTATTGTTTATGTCTAATGGTTCAATTTGCTGTAAACAGCTTTGACCAGTGTAAATAAGTTAATATTTATCTAACCATGTGTTGATTCATGCAATAAAATGTACCACTGAAGCAAACTGTATTCATAAGTTACAAGCATTGCACCTGAAATCGAGAGAAGTTTTAGTTGATGAAATCAATAAAAGTGAAGGAGTCTATGGCTATGCCTAGGAGACCTTTAAGGAATCTTTTTTCTTTGGCCAAATTCACAGTTCAATAATTTTTGTTTAAACAATGCTGGGGATTTCTAGATAAAGCTGAGTTTCAATGACAACACTGTAAAGTATAATAGGAATTCTCAAGGAGCTGTCAGCAAAGGGGCATTGGGTAGGAACATACCAAAACTGTGACCTTATCAAGTAGTACATGAAGTCGTACCTCGTGTCTATTGTATGGGATAGGACTGTGCTATTCTCAAGCCTGGTTTCCATATTGGCTGCGACGCCCCGGCGGCTATCATGTGCAGCAAAACACTTGCGATGCTAGGCGGCTTCTTTTCACATAAACCTGCTTCCCTAGTGACCGCATGGCCAGGCAGCTACAGAATCACAAAGTCTTTTTAAAAATTGCCGCTCTCAGCGGAAAGTTGAAGTTGCTCGTGCTCCTTCATTTGAGACAACAGTACAAGAAGAAAAGGACAGTCAGAGTCGTAGAATTTTTGGGTTGGAAGTACAGAAAAACTTGGATAAATCAATATTCATGGTACCGAGCAAAAGTGTTCGAGTTATTAAAGTGTTCAAGCTATAAAACCAATTTCACAAGTTCATGTATTTATCAGTAAATAAATGTACATATACAAACTATGTATACGTCAAAAGCATATATTGCTTGTTGCATGTTGAAGGGTCTCTCATGTAAAGTATTAAAGAATTTTATCCGAAAGTATAGATATTTTTCTATCACTTGAGATTTGTCTGTTGTTTTAAGTGATGTAACTACCAGGATTTTCTCAGGTTAAAAGTGGCAAACTTAATCGCAATTAAATCGCTCAGAAAAAAATACATCTCTTTTTCTTGAGCATTTTAACCCAGATGATTTTTGCTAATTTTACATTAAGCTTCTCTGAAAGTTATGTGGCCTTTCCTCGCTTATGGAGCAGATATTTGGTAAAATTTGATCCTTTTGACACATTTAAAAAATACCTTAATGAAAGTATTTTGCTGACGATGGTAATAAAAAGGCCTAGAAACTACTAATAGTTGATGTTTATCTCTATGGCTTGGAAAAAAGTGATATTATAAAGTGATAACAACCGTCTCGGTAGCTATTGAAAAAGTACTGTTTGAGTTAATGATGTTAAGTTCGAGCTATTTAAATAAATTTGTCATTTTCTGGGAACGGACCAAACAAATCCGTTTGAGGTAAACATGTATTTATACCTCGTGTCTATATTACTGGGACAGAACTGCACTGTACTCAATCCCGGTTTCCATATCGGCTTCAAACTATGCACAGATTTGGCTGCTACAGACCCTTATTCTTCCTGTCATACAACCCTCCACCTCCTATTCATGTGCCTTATTAGTTTGTTTTTAATAAACATCCAGAACAGAAAAAATTTGATAAGCGCCATCTTTGTAAAAAGTTTTTAACGGCAATCTTAGTGCAACATAAAGGGCAAATATTGTTTTTCGCTTACCATTTTTGTAGTTAGCAAATAGGTTTTGACATTATAAAATTCATGTCAATTGTTGTTTATGTTATTTGCTCTCTATCAAACCAAAACAACTTGTTAAATGAGCTTTTACTACTTAATTATTTGCAATTATTTTTAATAAAAATAAGTTACTAAAAAACTTTGGTTACCCATAGTACAGGTAAATTGATGAAACAAATACTCTGGTCTGTTTGTCATCTACGTACTTTCTTTATTCAGTTTCCTTATGTCAATTAATCTGTTAGTCATTACTATGGGTTTTACTATAATAAGACCCACTCACATCCGTTCAAAGCCACAGTTGGAGGCTAAAGCTCTATCAGCTTTCAGGATTTGAACTCAAGATATTAGGTTTTGCAGCCTGACACTCTTAACAACTTCTCTAATGAATCATGCGCTGACACATCCAAATGTATATGTAAGTAGTCAAACTCCACACTTTATTAGGATGCCAAAGGGTAACTCATGGAAGACTGGACTGCCAGAAAATTAGTAATTTAATCAGTTAAATAGATATTAAACAATATTTTCCTATGTTATCAGTTTAACTTATTTCGTCGGTTTAAGGGTGAAGTAAATAGTGTACATTGACTTGTGACATATGAACGTAATACTGGAGATGAGAGGACAACTACGCATGTTTTAAACACTTCCGTCAAATGCTCTTTTAATGATGCAAAACTAAAGCTAGTATTTTATTTTATATCTAAAGAAATGTTCAATCAATCGCTCTAGAACTTTATTAAAACATCAGCGTTTTGGTATAATGAATATCTGTCTGCAGTTCCTTACAGTTTGCTTCAGCTGTGTTTGAACAACATTAAACCACCCTTCATACTCTACCCTTATTACTATTATGCTATCAGATCCAAAAATTATAGTTCCATTAGCAGAAGAAATAAAAAAAGATGACTCGAAGCTTTTTTTAGAATTAAAGAGATCAGGGATAAAAATTATGTGATAAATTTTGTAGATTAGTTCTTTTAAAAAAGTGGAACTAAGAATGATGCATCAGAAAAAGCATCTGAAAAATAAGAATTTAAAAGAATGAAAATACAATCTAAATAAAAAATTCGCAAAAAACAAGTGCAATTTAAATACTGTATGTAATGAAGTAATTTAATAAAAAGAGAATAAATAGACGGAACAACTCCAACTTTGAGTTGGATATTTTCAATAATTTTTCATTATTTGCCATAGCCATTGCCCTGCACAGAGCTAAGTACTTTGTGTGATACAATTTACCAACCCACACAGAAGGAAGCTGAAATCAACAGACTACGCTGAAACTAACACTACATCAAGTGCAACCAGCTGAAACCAACTGGTAGAAATTGAAATCTTTAATTTAAAATACCTTTATCCTAATCGAGTCTTCCTTTTACTGTACTAGTGTGATAACACTTCTTTAAAAATACTCAAGCAATAGAGCGGGTTTTTTAAAAGTAAACGATTTATTTAAGCTTATGAGTGATGTGTCTCAAGACATAAACACTAGTTGAATATCATTTATCATTCATAATCGAGCGTAATTTAACTAGGCAACAATTTTTTAAATTGATCAACCACAAACGTTGCTGACAACGAAATACGTTTAAATTATGTAGAAAAAATTACCGGCAAGCAATAGCCTGGCCCAGCTTTAAAATGAGCTAACCGACCGCCTGAAAATATTGCTCCTCTTAGCTGTCAAGAATTTAGACAGCCATATCAGACCGGCCAGCAAAATGGTGGAGAGGAAGACCAACCTACGACTGGGCCAGCAAGCAAACCACCGACCTGCTACCAAGTCGGCCTTCTCAGCAAGTGAAGCATATTGATATGCTTTATATACAGAAGCTAGATGAGCAAGGCAAGGCAGAGCATCAAGAGATCTCATTTAATGCAGTTAATTTGCATGCTCACTCTTACAAACAGACATACTAATGTATATATTTGCTTGATATGTGTAGTCTAACCATTTGGGTCTTTGTGGGGTAGTAAAGGAACACAGCTGTTTCCTTTGCAAATTATGGTTAAGTTTTATCTGAAGATCTCTTGAAAAGTTAATGCTTAACAATCAAACAAAATTATAAGAAATATATTATATTATATCAATTATATTATATTATAGTAATAAGAAATATGCCCAGTTGAAAACCCTATAAGAACTTTATATTATAAGCAATCATCAGCAACTTATGATAATTGTAATACCTATTTAAATACTCTAAAATTGAAAAATGTGACTAAAAGTGTTTAAAGACAGTGCAGGCAGTTGATGCTCAGGTTAACATGTATAGTGGAGTAGCTGGATGACTGGATATCTCTGAAAGGAATAACAAAGCAACACAACTTACTTATTATTATTATAGCTGTTGAGAAAGCTTTGAAGAAAAATGGACTCATTGTCACTGATATAAGGGTTAGTTCTGCCTGGATTTCTCACTTGTTATTGTGGCCTTGGCACCGCATTGACTTTAGCATTTCTGGCTTTAACAGGTGTCGGCTTTAGCTGCACCACCATTCTTCACGCCGAGTTTAGCAATGCCGACTTTGACCCCGCTGGCTTTAACCGCAACAGCTTTAGCCTCACAGGCTTCAGCTGCTCTGGCTTTACTTGTGCCAGCTTAAGCACTGCTGGTTGTAGCTTTTTAGATTGTAGCCAAGCTGGCTTTTGCAGCACAAACTTTTGCCAAACCAGTTTCTTCCGGAGAGCTTCTGCCATGATAATTTTATATAGCCGGCTTGCTGACTTCTTCTTGTTTTTCTTAACCTGCATGCAGCTGGTCAATGATTTTTTGGCCAGTTCACAAATTATTTGTGAGTTTAGGAGATTCAATTGGCAGGCTTCTACCACAATTTTTCCACAATAGGTTTCCACTACAATCCGACTTTACTTTTTTTGTGACTTTCAGTGCGTAAAACGTTCACAACGTCACAATTAAGATCAGTGTGTTTTGGATTTCTATTGATTAAATTATGCAAGACTGTGAGTAAATATTTATCATTCAATATAGCAAATAGAATTACCTACACAAAGATGTATTATAGATTCAGCCCCAGCTAACAAACTTATAGACTAAGCACCATCTATCCATTGCCTACACCACTATCACTCATTGCAAAATTATATCTGAAACATATCATTGTAAATCATTGAACATATTTTTTGCAAATTTTATCTTGACTTTCAAGACATTTGTATATCATTGCATTAGCATGCCAGGGTATCACTGTACAACCAAACTTTTCACAGTGGTTTTTATTATGCTTTCATATTGCATCTTCTAAATTATTATGATTGGTTAGTGTTTTACACATTCTTATAAACCTTTATGGTTCTTTATAACCAATAGAGTTTCGCATAAAACTAATCAAAGACAAATCTACAATAAAAAATTGTAGGCCATAGCATGAAAATCCATCTCAAAACAGAAGGACGTGATGAGAATAAAAATGCAGCATATTCATTACCTGAACACTTCTAATATAGAACTTTTTCACCTTTATATATCTATTTATATTACACTACCAAATACAACTGTAATATTAACAATTAACCAATTACTCATATATCTGGTTTCAACCCAACTTTACATCCAAAATAAATTGTTAGTCGCACCTTTTTGGAGTCATGCTCACTCCATTTCAATTTATATCATTTCGAACAACTCTCATTTACACTACACTCTGTCAATTCCTGCTGACAACCACTTTTTTCAACACCCAGCAGTAACCATTCTCTTTTCCATTATTACTTTGGTTGTGAGCTGTAGACAGGGAAATTTCTAGTGTAGACGTACTTCTCTATACATAGTCTATCAGTTTATTAAGTGATGCAAAGCAATCAGTTTAGAGCAAAGAATGTTGATAGAGCAAATAGACACTCAGGTCATAGAACTAGATTACTGTTTGGTAAGTTTATAGAAAGAGCTAACCAACTGCTCACCAACTAATGATGATCACCTAATAAGTACCTGCAGTACCTCCTGAAATAGCACTGGTGAAATATTGTGTTTAACAAATAACCATACTTTTTAGTTGTTTACTTTCGAGCGGAAGGAAAGATTTGAAGTCATGAAAATCCTTAGCTCAGCAATATCACACAAAGTAATTACAAATGAAATACACACGCTTCATTTTAACTATTGTTGATTGCTTCTTGAGAAAAGTAGCATCATTTAAAAATTTTTGTTAAGTGGACAGTGATTTTCTCAGTCACCTGTTTTGTTTCAGTTGTTTGACAGGCTAAATCTCACTCAAAAACAGGTTACAGGTAGTGTAAAACATTTGCAAAAACAAGCTTTAAAATATGCAAGTTACTCATGCTGAACACATATGGGAAACTATCACACTTTCATCAAGTTCTTCATGGCAAGCAAATGCTAATACTTTCCTCATATTAAAATGATTTTTTAGTCGGACACCTGCTTTTGCTGTGAGCCATCAACTTATGCTGAACAATCTCAGGAAGTACAAATGGTTTCATCAAATCAGTCCGCTTCATAATTATAGATACAAATTATTTCAACTCACCATCAAATAATAAAAGTAAAAAATGCTTTGTACTTAAAATTACAAACAACAATACATAATTGGATTAAGGATACACTCTTACAACGTAAGTAATTTTTTCCATGAACAATCACATTATGGGGACTTTATGTTATACTAACAGTAAAATGCATGTAAATTACCTAATTAGTTTCTAGGCTTTTTAAACTCATCCTTTGACCATACAAAAAAGAAAACAACCTACATGTAGGCTTAAATTTTCAAACGGGTGGCTGTATCATAACTGTATTGTTATTAGTTTGCATCAACAACTTGTCTCCTTTTTCTGATCAACTTCTTTGGTTTTATATAGCTTGACCAGGAAATGCACATGTTCAATGAAAATTTAAAATTTTTTCATTTTTTCTAGAATGATAAATTTACCAACAAATAAAGCGAAACAAAAATTTATTTTACTTTGAAAATGTAATGTCTACTTGGCTGTCATCTATCTGTGTCCAGGGGTTAAGGTTAGGATAAAACATAACTTGTGGCAATACTCTCAACTGGTAACATTCAGATTGGTTGACTGATGATGTAATACGTCCATCGGGTGTGGTGCATCAATCGATCGTCTTCAGGTATTTATCAACAATTATGCAGCTACTTACATGTGTTTTTGTTTTGTCGACGCATTTGACAATATATCACAGCTAACTAGAAAGTCATGAAAGCTGTATATATAATATATATAGATATACAGATATAATGCTATATGTAGATTTTTTATTCTCACAAGTGTATCGAAGTATGCTACCACTCCAATGGAATTTGAGATGTTGCACCTTCTTGAAACTTTATATTATATATACTTTTTTACATAAGCAGACAGTGTGCATAATTATTGTACATTTTCCAGAATTTACGTTATCAGAGGTATACATTATAAAAACCACAAATGTATCTAATGAAACTTTTTTAATAAAAGAGTTTACCTGAAACATTGATATCTAGTTTCTTGCAATTTTTGTTTTTTTGCTAATTTTTTTTCTCTTTTCTTTTTATTTCTCTGTGCTTTTTCTTCTTGTTTTCTTTTTTTCCATATGAATTGCTTCCTACTCTATCTTTTCTTTGTATCCCTGGTCATTTTTGTTTTTCCTTCTTCTCCCTTTTTTAATCCTTTTTTTCTTGATCCTTCTGTATACATTCCTCTTATTTCTAGTAATTTTAATCTGCCCTTTATAATTCCTGCTACTTTTCTCTTTTTTACTTTCTTTTACTGTATTCTTTTTATTTTCCTTCTCTGTTCCTTTTTCTCTATCTCCCTCTCTTTATATTTCCCTCTTTTCTCTTTTTCTTTTCCTCTCTCTTCTTCTCTCTTTTTCTCTTTTTCTATATCTTCCTCTCTCTTTTGCTCTGCCTCTCTCTCTCTTCCTTTCTCTTTCTCTTTCTTTACCTCTTTTCCATTCTCTTCTTCTCTCTCTTTCTTTCTCCCTCTTTCTCTCTTCCTATTTCTTCCTCTCTCTTACTCTCTCTTTCTCTCGCTTTCTCTCACTTCCTCCCTCTTCTTCTTCCTTCCTCTCTCTATTTCTCTCTCCTCCTCTCTCTTCCTCTCTTTTTTTTCTCATCATCTCTCTTCTTCTCTTTTCCTCCCTCTTCTTCTCTCTTCCTCTCTCTCTCTCTTCCTCTCTTCCTCCCTCTTCCTCTCTCTTCCTTCCTCTTCCTCTCTCTTCCTCTCTCTTCCTCTTTCTTCCTCTCGCTTCCTCCCTCTTCTTCTCTTTTCCTCTCTCTTTCTCTCTCTCTCTCTCTCTTCCCCTTTTCTTATTTTCTCACCCTTTCTATTTTTCTCTTTTCCTCTTTTTCATTCTCTCTCTCTCTCTCTCTCTTTCTCTCTTTCTTTTTTTCTCTTTTTCTCTCCTTCTCTTTCTCTCTTTTCCTCCCTCCTCCTCTTTCTTCCATTTTTTTTCTTTTCTCTTCCTTTCTCTTCCTCTTTCTTTCTCTCCCTTTTTCTTTATTACTCTCTCTTCATCCCTGTGCCTCTCTCTTCCTCTTTCTTCCTCTCTCTTTCCCTCTATTTCTCTCTCTTCCTCTCTCTCTCTCTTTTCCTCTCTGTCAATTTCTTTCCCTCATTTTCTTTCTCTCTCTTGTGCTTTCAATTCACGCCCTTAAATTTAAAACTACACCCAGCAAGCTACTTTTTTTGTATTTTACTGTGGCTGAAGTACAGAGTAACATTTTTGCATTAGGTTTCAAATGGCATAGAAATTCTTTCAGATTTAATAGAAGTTTTTAACCCACAATACTGCACAATTTTCCCGACTACCATGTTCGAATGCTTTCATTGCAACAATTAACTATATTGCAGGTAAAAGCAGTTTCTAATCTGATATATTGTGGCACATTTCTAAAAAAAGAGTATTAATGTGCAAATTGAGCCAGGTAATGTTTTTCCTGTTAAATAAACTGTGGGTAACACTCGGAGCTTTGCCAACCACTCTAACAACTAAAATTTTCTTTTGTGAGAGTATAATAACACCATAAAACACCAATTTTATGATACTAAACATTACGCAGCAATTTCAGAAGTTGGATTAATCCAAGTAGTAAAGTTCTAGACTACCTGGTTGAATGCCAAAGGTTTGAGTCCCCCACATAGCAGTCCTTTATAAAGTGCTTCAACTAACAACCAATATCAATTTGTCTGTGCGATGGTTTCCAGCAGGGTTGAAAGATGATAAGTGTTTCATAGATAAAGTTGAAAATCAATATTTTCACAAAACTACATGTATTTCATTAATTTTTGCATAAAAATAAAAGCTCAAAATGACTGAACCCAGATAATTCATTTGGCAAAACACAGGAAGTCTGTTTTTCAAAGTTCAGTGTGGTTATGCACAATTTTCTGCACTAAAGGTAAGCAATACTTATCGAGATTTTATTTGCTAAAACATTTGACATGTCATAGCATGACTTGGAATAGCAAAGAAGCATAAGGGTATAGTTTAAGGAATGCAAAAGAGATAGTGATTTATAGTTGGTGACTGTTACTGAACTTTACAAGACCTTGGCCAAAATTCAGTCTCACATGTTTTTTGCTATGCTGTCATAAATTTTTATTCATACAAAAGCGAGCTAATTTATGAAATATGGAGTTTTTTTATTTTACAATTAAAGTTGTGCAACCTGGCATGTTTTTGCAAGTTTAGTGCAGAATAAAACAACTCGCATGTTTTTTTAACTATTCAAAAAAATTGCTGTGTCATGCAATGTTATCAGAAGACTGCTTATCTATGAAACTGCATGAATGTATACAAGTTTGAATGTACATGGAATTATTTTGTTAATAAAATATCAAGAGGTGTGTTAACTCGCTATGCAAGGCTAGACTCTTATATTATTTTATCAGCTAAGATAGTTTCATGGATTGAGGGGAATAGTAGTTCACTTTATTGAACAAAGACAACAAAAAAGAAAGACAGGAGTTTTTTTAGATTACCATTGGCTGACGAGACAAACAAACAAGAAAATGATAACGACATACAAATTCATGGCAACTTCTTTACATCTTTTTTCTGCTTCTTTTACTGAACACTGCATGACTTTCACTTTGCAAATAACAAAGTGAAACTAAAGATTGAAATTAATCTTTGTTTCATTGGTTAACAATGTTTTGTAATTAAAGGTTTTATTAAATTATGATCTTTGTACTTGTCACCATAATCTTTCAATATGACAAAAAAGGTAAACCGATATTAAAACTTGATGCATTTTATTTTGAGAATCTACAGCATATTCACAATATGCGGTACCACATAATTTTATCGCATAATCACATTGTGGTGCTAAAACCTGAATTGAAAGACAAATTTTGCTGACTATTTCGATACAAAAGCTCTTACACTAAAATATAATATCAATAATATCAACAAGGCTTCAGGACTAGATAGTGAAACTGGTGAATCTGGTGAAACTTTACAAGCAGCTAGCAAGTCGTTAGTGATCCCTCTTACCTAGTTAATTAACACTAGCATTACTCAAGGCATGGTTCCTAAACAGATGAAATTTGCTAAATTGAAGCCTGCGTTTAAAAAATGTCATCGTGTTTTATGTTCAAATATTTGACCAATATCTATATTACTTATTTTTAGCAGAATATTAAAGGCTAGTAAATGATCAAATAATAAACTATCTTGAACTAAATAGCTTGTTGAATAACTAACAATTTGGTTTTAGAGCAGAACATGGGACTTTTGATGCTTTGTCAGTTTTTACAGATACAACTTTTGAGGCTTTTAAAAAAATAAACAGTGTTTTAGGAATTTTTATTGATTTTAGCAAAGCATTTGACACCATTAACTATGATATACTTTTACGAAAACTAACTAAATTAAATTTCAGTAGTCAAAGTATTAATTGGATTAAAAACTATTTACACGACAGATTTAAACGAACGGAAATTAGTGGTGTTCTTTCTTCTAAAAAGCGCATAACCTGTTGGGTTTCACAAGGTTCAATTTTGGGCCCAAAACTGTTTCTGATTTATATAAACGATCTTTGCAAATCATTAAAATGCTTACAACCTATTCTTTATGCAGATGACATCACTCCTTTTCTAGAATCAAGAGACAGCATGTTACGTCAGATAAATGCAGATTTGGAAATCTTCCGATGCTGGTGCATCAGTAACCAACTCACAATCAATATTGAGAAAACTAATTATTTGCTTATAAAAAATCTGCATGACAAATTAAATTTAAAAATGAACTCCCTGCTAATAGGAAATAACACAATAAACCAGACTGATCATTTTAAATTTCCAGGTGTATGGCTCGATAATAATCTGAATTGCTCTATTCATATATCTAACATACTAAAGGACCTCCGACCAGTGATTGAACTTTTCTATAGGTTATCAAAGTACTTCCCACAAGAAATAATGCATGATTACATTATTTAACTCTTTAGTGAATTCTAAACTTTTTTACTGTCTCGAATCTTGGGGCAATTCACCCAACATTCTTTTAAATAAAAATAAGTCTTTCAGAAAACACTAGTGCAAATTATATGTTATAAAATCTTTGACTATCCATCAAAAGAATTGTTTACTCAAACTAATACTTTACCAATAGATAGGTTATATACGTTAAAGCTGTTGCTAAAGGATCAGACTGTATTTCATTCATCTGGGAATGGGGGACCACCACACTCTTATAACACTCGTCACTCTCTTCTAAATCTTTGTATTCCCTTATTTACACCTAGCGCTGGGCAAAAACTATTCAGTATCAAACAGCCATTTATTGGAATATCCTACCTGACTGATTAAAAAAAACTGTAAACAAATTTGACTTTAAAAAACTAGTAAAATGCTATTTCTTGTCTATCTGACTGGGGTGGGCTGAGGCCCGCTTTTGTTCTGCTGCTGTTAGCTGTTTTCTGAGGCTTGGACGACATTACCTGGGCTACAGTGCACCTATGGCTCCATCATCATTATTTCAACCTCAGGTCGAGTGAATTTTGCTATATTGTTTCATTCTCTCATTAATTTGTATTTAACCTGATATATTATATATTTATTAATATGCAGTCTATTTTTCTGTATTGTTTCTGCTGATGAAAAAATAACCAAACACACGCACGCACACACGCACACACGCACTCGCGCACACGCACACACGCACACACACATACACACACGCACGCACACACGCACGCATACACACACACAATTTGCTAAAATTGTGACAAATCGCTGTCTCAATTTGTCACATGAAAAAACTGATGATACATTAAAAATTTATAAAATAAAAATGAAGTAAAATTATCAACAACTGATTATGGATTTCTAAAAAACAAACAGATGTTTTGAGCTGGTGCTCTCTTTGCAAAGCTAAAAAGCTCATCAAGAAAAACCATGAGGTTTTAAGGTTAAAAGAGAATGTTAGTAAAGGATCCGAGTCGGTATAAAAACGTTGTTTATCAATATTAGGGTAATCATTGCTTAAAAAGACATTTTGCAAAACTATAAAACTTTTTCTAGTTTCCTACTAGCAACGAGTACTTCAGAATGGCATCGTATAACTTTCTAACAACTACTATAACCACCTTAAAGCTAGGACTATCTAAACAAAGGCTATGGAGGATTAAAAGAGACATTAAAACTCTCACAGCGTTGATGTAGTACATCAGTACTGGAGGCTATAGACAGCCCTGCAGAGATATATAACACAAAATTAATTAGAGAGATTCAATAGCAAGGCTACATACAACACAATGCTAGCTAGTGAGAAAAGCACACAGAATTCATCAAAGTCTCTTCAGAGTATCAGATATTTATAGCATAACATGACATCATTTTATAAAATATTTTTAACTCATGAAGTTGTTTCATATACATTTTATTATTGTTAATAATAGAATAAAAGTGATGCAAAATTCAATATTGAGATCAAAAATTGATGAAACTTTACAAAAATGCGTCGTGGTTAATAATGAATACAACAGGAGAAGAAAAAAAGCAAGAGGAGATAATACATTGCTAGAACATGGTGAGAAGTGGTAAAACTAGTTTAAAAATGCAAAAAAAAGAATCTGCTAAAATGAACAAAAAATACAATGAAGCAATCATGTAAAATTTCATTAAATTTTAAAAACCATTTGTAAAACACAAGATTAATGCAGTAAGAACTACCTGTAACATATAATTATTTGCTAAAATATATACCGGTAAATTTATCTCATCAGAAAATAAGGTCAGGTATAAAATTATTTCAAATTTAATAAAAATTGAACCTATAAAATAATTGTGTTGGTTTTGTGATTCTGAGTAACTTTGTTAAATATAACACTCTTGACTGAGTTTTCTAACATAGCTAACAACCAAATATTTCAAACTGGCAAAGTGGCTCTTTTTGCCAGTTCAAAACAATTTCTTTTCCAAAAATCCCCTCTATCGTTATCCACTGTCAATATTATCTAGTCAATTTGTGTATGTTCTGTTAGATATATTTAAATACTGACACTAGTTGTGTCGTCACTGAGTGTAGAGTTTATGTAAGTGTCTTTATATGAGTAAAATCTATTATCATCAGAATCTTGCATAAAATTTGGTGAATTTTATCAAAGTTATTGTAACATTCTCAAACGGTAGTATGTCATAGTTTTAGGATATCGTATAACATTTCGTTTATGTAAAAATTAACAAGAAGTTTAAAATTGGTATATTGGTCCGTGATACATTGACAATTTTGTGACGCCTTATAGGAATGTAAATGCATGCAACAAAAGGACAGCATGATAGTCATAAGACACTATATTGAACTTAGCAGCACAGCATGTTGTGACACCCTGTGTTTACTTACTTGCAGGAATACTTCATCTCCCAACTTGTCTCTTTTCTTCAGTCATATTGTAATATAAATTGTAATATAATTGTACAACACTACTCACTTTTCTTTTTTGGGTCATTTTTCTGTACTTTGCAGAGATTTTGGTAAGTTTTGCTTTTATTAGCTCCGGTGGTATTCTTCCTAAAGGCCACTTTAAACTGACTTATTTTAGTTGCTTAAGTTGCGTATTATACTAGTAAAGCTACATAGCTACTAAAATACTTTATTCTTAAATTGATCTAACTAAAACAGTATTGTTTAATTGGTTTGTAGAATATAATAACATATCTGCCCTTTAGTGAATATTCACCGAAAACCGTTATAATATAAGCTCATGTGATAAATTTATTGAGTGCTGTACTATCTAAAATAGTCAATAATAATATAACTATTAGCAATTATAATATAATTTAATATTTACTATTGACATAACAATAACTATTTAGGTAGCAACATTAAATAGTACTTTCAAATTAAATAAAGCATGGCTATAATGGAATACATTATATATTAAAATATGAAATCTTGTTAGATATCATATGTAAAAACCCTATTCAAGTTTACTACTAATAAAATCCATTGTAGAATAGGAATAATATAATAGTTACATTTTAAAAACAAAATTATTTAGTCTTTTTTAGCTTGCTTGCGATGCTTGCTTTATTGTTATTTACTGCCTCACTATTTGTGATTCATCGTCTATTAGCAAGAAAATAACAAGTGACAAGAATATTTTAAAATAATATTAACCTAATCATTAGTGTAAGACAAGCACATACTATGCACTACATGGTTTACAGTTACCTGTATAAAATCTGAATTAAAATTTGAACTTGATATCAGTTTAGGTTTGTGTTTATGGCGCAAGTTGTTAATGGAACTATATTTTTACGGTAAATAAAAAGGAATGACTGTGACGATCAACTCAGCGCATATAATTATACCCTCATCAATATATGTAACAATTTTTAAATTTTTGTTAACCTGTTTATAGTTTTGAAACCAAAGGGGTAAAGTTTACAGAAATCTATTTCGCAAACTTCTGTAAGTTCTATTTTGAAACTAAAGTAAATTTTTCTTTGTTAAAGACGGAGACCAATATCATTTTAAAATAACACTGATCTTAGTTTATGATAATCTTTGTTAAATTAGAGTGTCATATTTCAATGTTAAACTTTTGCCACACAAATGTTTCTACACTGATTGTTATTGAAGAAATGGCTACAGGCGTCTAAATTGCAGTTTTGCTACAAGTTATTCTGAATAAAGTAATGAGATAATTATATTAATTTCCACAAGCTAGCTTATTACTATTATGTCAAATTTTATTGACTAGAGTGCCAGGGTTTTGAATGTATTACTTTTAGTAAAACTAGAGCTTGGAGATTAAAATTCTATTCATTTGTACTTAAACTGTAACAAAAGTTGTTTCACTTTATATTGACAACATTTTGAATTTTAAAGTTTATTTTCATACAAAGAACAACAATGATAAACAGGATTGATACTTTTGCATGCATTACGATCGTGACCTCAACAATCAACAAAAAATTTGTTTCAATTTTTTAAGCTAATACTTTTTAATTGTACCGTTTTTGATAGAATAAAATGCAGAAATTATGAAAATTAGGAAAAATTTTGTATTCTTTTCAATTCTACTGCTGAATAAAAGATCATGGAAAATTAGTTGAAATAACTGTTTTTCATCAGTTTGACAGTTTATGGGAACCACCTTAACACGGATAACGTACAATAAAAATGAAATTGGCACAAAATGATAAATTTCAAATTAACATAAAGCAAAAATTTAGAATTAGCATAAATACAAAGATTAAAATGAAGGTGTTAGTAATGTATATCTTGCCGGTGTCATATAGTAAATCTTTAGTTGTAACTTGAGGATGTATGCATGGAGGCTCTCCTTTACTCTGTCTAGGGTATCTACAGGGTTGGATGACTATTCAATACTCAGATTTCTCTTTTTGTTATATATACGGTATATTCATGTGTTATGTTGAATCTAAAAATGTACATAAATAAATGTATATATTTTATTGCCGTGATTATGTAAATACTTACGCTAAACAGTTTATCTGTACTAAAGAACTGTAATTAAAATGTTCTGTCGGTACTCGCTCAAAAACAGGATATCAATACGCCATGTTTTTGAGCAAAATAATTTTATATAATAAAAACGATTTCTGGTTTTTGAAGCATTAGTGAGAATGTAACTGGTAAAATTTGACTTACATATTTTGCTACATGAATTCTAGTCAGTTGAAAGAGAACTGAAATTCCAGTATTTTAAATATTTTTGGTTTAAATTAAAAGGTTTGTCTTAAAATAATTTTTTGAAATGGACAAATTTTATCCAAATTCAACATAATATATTATCGTATAATAACATAACAACTTGTTCTAAAAAATACAACTATTGCTAAAGAACGGAAGTTTCAAATAATGTAAATTCTGTTGATTTGCTTTTTAAGACTCAAAATTATGTAATGCATTTATATAATAAAATACAATATATAGAAAAAGTGTAAAGTGGTATAATGCCATAAAACATTATGTTGCATAAACATGACTGACCATATCCTGTTAAAAATGCTGTAGTGTACATTGTATATTAGTCACACATTATTCTTGAGTTTGAAAACTTGTAGTAGTTCTCTCATACTAGAGCCTTAAAAGTGCATTGAAAGATTCAATAGAAAATATTATTGTTGTTAGCTTAAGGCTGTTTCACTATGGTAAACAACTTAAAACATTGCAACAAGTTATTAAATGAGTATTCTATTATAAAACCAACATTATCACTGGATAATCTAAGTTCCTGTCAAAATGGTTTTCCTCAATAACATTGAGAAAAATAGCCTTTTATTTACAAAAAAAATATATCAGAGCTAATAATAAGGTCTGTTGCTGTTACCTGTTTGTTTTCTTGTGACAAATTCTGACAAAGCAACCATTCTAATTATCAGTACACCAGCACTAACTGCACTTCTTATTCTTGCTCCGAAACCTAAATATTTCTTTTCTGCTCCTGCAGGATTGGTTGGTCAGGCACTCTCTGATCATCATTGATTATCAAAGTCTCTGGTTTAGATTTTCAATTATATTATAAACAACAAAAACTCTACTAAAAATAGGAAACATAAAATAAGAAGAGGCGGCATCCTAGCTCGTAAGGCAACTTTAATAATTGAATATGTTCAATATTCTGCTTTGTATGTAAAACAGTAAAACTAGTAAAAAGTAAGTTACAAAGACACTAGTGAGTTTCTAAACTGTCTGGAAACAGATAAATATCTTGTAAGGAGTGAGTGAATCAAACACAAGTACGCTTGCTTTAACTCGAGCAAACGAATACTAGTGTGACACTAATTTTGAATGATGCTCAGTGCTTGGCAATTCTGTGAAAAAGCTGTATCAAATTAATGTTCCACAAACTTTACATGTCTTTTTCTCTCTTTCAATCTCTTCTTCGCTCTCCCCTCTTTCTTTTCTCTCCCTCTCTCTCTCTCCTTCTCTTTTTTTCTTTCTCTCTCTATTACGCAAGTTTGTTGAGTAACTATTTTTTACTCATGCGATGTCAATCATTCACTTAGTCTGTATACAGTACATATATCAAATACCATCGGATTGCAGTTTTTTTGTTTGGTAATTTTGTGGTTGCTCTAATATAAATTATAAAAAGTTGAGTAATTTGCAAGTTGGTTTAGAAACCAGCGAATTTAATTTCCTCTTCCATTATATTACACTGATATGTACATTACATGCATGATGTAGCACTAACATAGACTTATACAAATATTGAAACAAAAAGCTTAATTTGTTATTAAAAAATAAATCAAGGATAGTATTATAATTGCGTGCATAAGTTTGAAAAATTTTATTTCGTGAATAATTTTTATCTTTTTACCTTATTGTGAAAAAATTTTCAAATTCTCCATTTTTGTTGATTATTTTGTCATTAAAAAATTCCAAATATTTTGGAGCAAAAGCTTGCACAATCAAAAGAAGCTTCTTTGAGGAGTCGTCTCTCCATAATAATTGTTACTTTGCAGATGGGCAATGTTTAATTTATTTGAGGTTGTTTCGCAGCTTAAATTTGAGTATTGAACCAAATACATTGACATATTACAAGTCACCTTTCAGTATAATGCTAAATTCAATAGAGTAAAAACTCTACACCGACCTAAGATAGTACAACTTAACTGTTTCCAGAGCACTTAAAATTATAGACTCAGGTTTCATGATTTCAAAATTTTTGCTAATTAACAAAAAATAAGAGATAATTAATGGCATGTACCACAAAATAAAGACTGAAGCTTTATATTTGAAAAGGATAGATATACATGTACTACTGGTACTAACAGTGTTGGTACCTGCACAGGAGTTACAGTTACACTTGAAATTCTTTTGTTTGTAATATAGTGCCTACACTAGTTTAACTGATGACATGGTAGATTCAGCATATCATCTAAGCACATTAAACATTTAGTAGATCATCTGAGTACATAAAATATGTATAAGGCATTACAAACAGAAATCATGTCAGAAAAGTATATTTTCTACAGATCAATCGCGGCAGCCTAGTTTCAAATGTTACTAATAATAGCCACACAGTGTTCATGAGACTTAAAAGGGAATGCAAATTATAAAAGAGACAAGTGAACTTTATAAAAAAATAAATTTTTAAATGAAAGATGAAGTCAAAATCAACTCAAGGTTTTTTTAAAAGATTTGTATAATTGACATTGAATACTGCTGGTTTTCTCTAGCAAATTATCAACAATGCTTGATTGCACATGCCAGATAATCTACAGGTAGTATATGTTCTGCTCTTATTACAAAGAAATAACTCAATATATTTGACTGTCACTAGTTCTTTACTTTTTCAGTTGTGTTTAATTTGTGATTTTATTTTTAAGAACACACGAATACTGTTCTCACAACAGCATGTCAGCTTTGAAAGACATTGTGTAGATAATAACACATTACCTTTCAAAATTCCATTTTCATGGGCAGTGAAAAAAATCAAGGGAGTTTAATGATACATCATGCATACACCACCAGCTAAAGAATTTTTTTCAAAAGCTGGTTGTACATCAGAGAGTTATAAATTATCATTAATTCTAATAAAGACTTATTTAAAATTTTGTGTCAGTTTTTTAACCTCATGAAATGCTGAGTTCCTCATTTCCATTTTCACCAAGCAAACAACAATCTACTACTACAAGCCTGCAAAGGTTTACTTCAATGTACCCCTAGAAGTTCTACACCTTATTTACATCATGCTGACCTTTTTTAATAATTTTTTGTTCCAAGCTGTCATGCGGCACCTCTTTGCACTAATCGAGGCTTGAGGTTTACTTTCCATCGGTTTCCAAAGACTGACTTACTATGGAACCTATGGCTGGTGAATATGAAATGTCTCTCCTTTTTCTACTCTGGTAAAGCGGACAAACTGTGGCAGCCCACTAGCTCATCACGTTTATGCTCAGCAAGTTGCAACATTTTATAAAGAGATTAATTTTGGTACAAAGTACTAAGTACAAAAGACCACCTATTTAATGAGTCTTAACAATAACGCTGCTGGTAAAAGTAGACGATGTCAGTTAGTGTAAAGGAATCTTCTACAGGACTAAGAATTCATAAGTTCAGAAAAAATTATTTTGTCTTGGTAAGCAACTCAAGCCATCATCCATTGTGCCACTTCAACAGGTCTGTTTGCTTGTGGGTTGGTTAAAAGGCAACCGGCCTGTGCACTATAGTTACAATGGGCAGAGAAACAAATGAACAATATTGCATTTTCTGTTACCTACTTGAGCATGAATCTCGATTTATGTTAGAAATTTATCTCCACAATTCAAAATGTTAGCCATTCTGTTGCTCAGGTTTATCATATTTAAAGTTACTGTAATGCAAAAGAATATTAATCTTTTAATTCAAACAGGGTTTCAATTTTTTAAATATTATGCAAGCTAAAATTCATTCAAAATTGCAACCTGAATCTTAAAAAAGTGAAGTAGGTTTTAAGAGCAACAACACACAGCCATGCCCTACTTTTGACTCAATTGAAAAATGGTATCCATTGACATTCTGTGAGACACATCGTCAGATGTCTTTTGAGGTTGTTTTAAGATAAAGATGTTGTCCTTCTGCACCGGCCTTAACAAGTAGGTGGGCAAAATGATATATACATTTATTTATGTACTTATTCAGATTCAACATAACACATGAAGATATTGTATACATAACAAAAGAAGGATTCTAAAGATTGAATAGCCATCCAACCCTGTAGAGACCCTAGATGGAGTAGAGGAGGGCTTTTATGAATACAACCTCAAGTTACAACTAAAGATTTAGTATGTAACATAAACAAGAGCTGCATTGCTTATGACTTCATTTCAATCCTTGTATTTTATGCTAATTTAAACTTTTTGCCTTATCTTAGTTTTAAGTTATGTATTTTATGCTAATTTAATTTTTATCGTGCATTATAAATGTCAAGGTCGCTCTCAGAAACTGTCAAAATCATAAAAAACAGACTTTTTAATTAAGCTTCTATGAAATTCCATTTAGCCATAGAATTTTTCAAAGAGCCTGCTTCTAGCAATATGCGGAAACTCTGAAAAATAAGTTTTAATAAATTAAAACAACTAAAAAGTATTTTAAAAAAAGAATTTAGAAAAATATAATGAATAGAACAAAATGTATACTCTAAAACTTTTATAGACTTTTAAAGCTAACATTAAAATACATTGGTAGGATTTTCCATTATGAGAATCACCATATTTCCAAATCTCCTATAAAAATTTGACTAAAAATATACTGTAGCATGTAATTTCACAACAAAGTTTTTAAATTCTAGAATCTATGCATTTTATTTTATCATAAGCTGTACAATATAAAAAGTAAACACTTTTATTACCAATAGAGGGATATATGTATATAAAAATAGAATTAAAACAAATATTTTGCTGGTCGTTGAGGTCACGATGGTAATGCGAGTGAAATTATCATGCAGATTAATGGTTGTTGTTCTCTGTATAAAAACAAACTATAAATTTCAAAATTTTCTAAAAGTAAAATGAAATTCTTGTGTTATACATTTAATGCATTGGTTGAACACACATATTCTGAACTCATGGAACACAAGGAGAACTGTTATATTTGGCTTGAAGACGTACTACAGTAGAGAGTGTATCAGTTTTATGATTTTAATATATAAAGATCGAGATTATTTTAATGATCAGCAATTATTGTTTTCCAATAATTGTTTTGGTAGATAATCTATTCCTATTTAGAGAGCCATCCCCAAATGCTCGGAAAAGGTTGTGTGCATACCGCAATCTTATGTTTTGGCTTATGCCGCAAATCTTGTTTGCAAGTCTGCCATTTCTTCTTCATCATCCATTGATGGGAAAAGAACCCGAATCTTAGACACCAAGCAGGCAGGTAGAGGCCGTCGCTCACTGCGACGAATTTGAGGCCCAAGCCAAAACACAAGCTTGCGGTATGCACACAACCTTTGTAACAACATCCGTTGTAATGGACCTGACTAACAGGCTGTGGGAAATTAGATTGGACTGGCATCGCTTAAAGCCTTCCAGCTCCATGGCGTTAGAGCTGGTGGTCTCCGTTGACTGCAAAGTAAAAAAATTTACAACCAACAATCACTTTCATATTATTTGAATGAATTATTTAGCTAGATCAGCAACTTCATGTTTATGTATTGATAACTAGTCAAAAAATTGGGTTTTTGTCAGGCTGTGACATAAAAACTGTCAAAGTTTTCCCTTGACAAGATGGCTGCTTACTTTTAAACTGCAGCTCTGATCCATCGTAGTGTAGGCCCCGAAAAGTGCGCAATGCCCCGGACTACCGTCACCTGCCTAATCAAGCTGCCAATCGACTGCTGCCATCAATCCCTCGTTATGCAGGGTGTACTGCTCAGCAATACACTGTAAAATATTGTATAACTTCATTATACAAGATCAATTTGTATCATTATCATTAGTCTAAGAATGTAGAATCCTCTTCCCCTTTTTGTGCTATATTATGATGAAAAATAGAATTTTAAATTATAATATATTTTGCTTGAAGGATGACATATTTTCATTTCAGGAAAAAAATTGTTTCTAAATGTCGTTATTCAATTAGTGTGCCAAGCTTTTACTCACATTTTCCAAGTTTATGGGTAAATATTAACACTCACACCATGTAAGTATTTTTTTTGTTGGTAGGGGCAAACGCTGTGGCTTGGTATCACGATGTTCAGGAGCGACAGAAAACGGAGGTTCTGCGTAAGGCATCCGCCAGAAGAGTGATGCAGCTGCCAGCAGGGGGTTGATGACGTGAGCTCTGTTTACCCTGGCAGTTGCTTCCCAAGGGTACAATTGGTGACAGGAGGCACGTGTAACCTTGAACTCTACCCATCCACCTTCTCGCACCATCGTGAATAAGCAGGGGAGGGCGCAGGCGTGACAGTGAAATAGTCGCTGGAGTACTGTCACACTTTCTACTATTTTCTCCTCTTTGAAGGAGGATTTGGGTCTCAAATCACAACACAATAGTTGACTTGCAATAAGATTTGTACAACATCATTTCCTGTTAATATATCATATTTTCTTGATAAGAAAAAGAATAAACATATAGCCATGCAATCATGACACATATTTTACAAAACTTTATCAGAATCCATGATATTGTAAACATAAAAATGTGAGTAATAACTCCATGGATATTTTTTACATTATGTCAAGTTTGATTAAGTTCAGCTCTATCTTACATGTAATTGGAGAGCGTTTGACACTGGCCAACATAGCGCTCTTCCCAGTCTTCAGTGGTCGGCACAAACTCTTCATTATCTAATACTAATAATAATCATCTAATAATATTAATATGCAATTAATGATGATACCAGAAAATGACAATAACGGTTTTATATAACATATCTATAAGTAGTGGGGTTAGGAAATTTGGCGAAATTAATCGAGAAACTATAACATTTTTTTATCCATTATAGATTAATATATTACGTTTTACAGATAGATATGCAGTATGAATTAGTTTTGTTATTATAATAAGAATAATAAAAGTAATTAAAAAGATAAAATACTATTAATATTAAACTACAATTAAAAGACATTTATGTTGTAATAATAATTATAGATTAGCACAGTAGAACCAGGAGAATACTAGAAAACAGCTTGAGTTACTACTACTAATACAAGTAATTCATAAAATAAATTACTCATGTGCTTTGGTGACATGTGGATTATGCGAACCGGTTAAAAAACACGTCGTCTTTGAAATGGCGAAAACAAAGGTAAGAGTAAGCAGGCGAATAAATAAAGTATGTCACATCTAGCTTCACCCAGTTGCTCCACGCCCGGTGAAGGTCTGGTCTTTTCTCTGCTCTTGGCCAAGAAAAAAGGTGCTTCTCAGTTTGGCAGCTGCACAAACACGATGTGGCGCGTTGGACATTATGACGAATTGAAATTAACAAGTTTAATACGAGAAAGCGTGTCTGCTATTTGCTATAGGTTAAACTTGAACTGAAACTAACATTATCTGATCATATGACTTAAGATTCCCGTCATATGGCGTAAACAATTTCTACAGTATTTTTCGATCATCACAGCGGACTAAAAGGTTCATCATGTTTATCAGTGGATGATATGCAATCGTTCAAGGTAAGATTAAAAAATTAAACATATTTTCATGGTAGGTTTTGAAATATCAGTGCTCTAAGTTGCAGCATTATGATGCCAATGAAATAAACGCGTAAGAACAATAAACATGGTTTTTGTTGCAAGCGTGAAGTATATTTGTGAAAATATTTCGATGAATAAGGTTTCATGAAAGTGTAAAAAGAAACCGTTTTCAAAAACGAATCCAAACTATGGCAGTCTTGCGTGGCTGCGATTTTCTGTTCGTTTTTAACTTTTAAGAGCTTGTAATCACATTTCCACATATTTTGCACCTACACCACAACATAGTAAGACATGTTGAATCCTTTGATACCAAATAACTGTAATGTGAATTTTATTGCAAGTCAACCTTTAAGTTACTCTTGTCACTTGTTATTTTCTTACTAAATATAGAGTAGTCAGTAAATAGCAAAAGCAACCATAAAAATTTAGTTTTGTTTTTAAATTATAATTATCATGTTATTTTAAAATTGTGATGTTCAAGATTAGCATTAAAATTAATACACATGTTTTTTAATTATGTCTAACAAGACTTCAAAACTTAATATATAATGCATCACAATATATATCATTATATTTATAATATTATTACTGTTTTAATATTATTATTGGTTAAAAACAAATACTCAAATGGTTTTTCTTTTCTATAGCTAGGGATGTGTTGGACCAGCTTATTTCACTATGGTCAGGCCTCCAAATAACCTATAAAAAAGACTGTTGAATAACAGAATATCAAAACAGATACACAAGCACTTGCTGCAGCTAAATGAGTTGAAAAATTCATTACGGATATTTGTAGAAGATTTGATTATTCAAGATACCTTAAATACAGCTGCCAAGTGTAAGCAAACAAAAGTGGATGCAATTAAGATGTGCCTAATTAATTTAAAAATAAAGCGAGTTGACTCACTCAACATTAAGACTATATTATATAAATAAATTCATGATCAACCGAACAATACTTTCACAATTTACATCAAATTATTACATTCATTGCTAACACTATAATCAATGTAGAAGGCAAATTTATTATCTAGTTGTTGGAACTTTCCAACATAAAAATAAATAACACTATTGCTTCTGTATCTGTGGAAATAGGTACTATTTAGTAGTGTTAAGGATGCCAGCAATGCTGGAGCTCCCTATACTTGATGCAATTTATCGGTATGTGTTGGAACATTCCGTTCAACATTCCGTCAATCGTGAAGTTATCAGTGGATTTGACTAGTGTAAAAGGATTGTAATTTTGGTTGCATCTCATGATACTGCATAGAAATCAGGATCTGATTTTTAACTTAACAAACAAGACAATTATATCTTAGTTATTAGGAATTAGAAACTAGCATTTAAAATAGCAAACGAAGAAGGTGCATCTGGAATAGCGCAGTGTAGCTTAATTTTAGCTGCCGAGCAGCCATTTGTTGCTGTCATGGAAGGATTGAAATGGTTTAGTTACAGCTTCTTCATCCTGTTCACATCAGTTATAATAACAGACATCGTTTCTGGTGAGTTTATACTTAATATGCATGCTATAAATTTAAAGGACTGAATATGTTCCGTACCAAAACTTAGGTAAAGATTTTGATAGATCAATATTGCTAGCTCCATAGACTTTTTTCATTTACATAAATGACAACCAAAGTAGCAGCTATTGGATAGTCTCATTTCATAGTTTGCTTTTTCAGGAATAATTATTGTAAGGAATAAGATTTCATAGATCTAAGAAAAGTGATCTAACAAAAGCTTAGGTAAAGCTTTGATTAGATCAATATTTCTAGCGTGTTAGACGCCAGGCAATGACTTTTCATTTTTTTGTAATTATTTAAACGTGTCTATACCTTGCATGTCGTGTTTGATCTGGTTTTATTATATTGTTAATAACTTGGTTGTTTTACTTATCACTATTTTATTTTGCTTTCATTGTATCTTTGTTGTAATCTATTATAACGATGGCATCGCATTAGCGACTGCATATTATTTATTGTTATACGATTTTCCTTACTTGGTTCCATTGGCCGGAATCGGTGAGTTTGTTGTAAATAAGGAAGCGCGCTCGCTCAGTTGGTTAGATCAATACTCGTAAGCTTCTCGACTAATAAGTTTCCCTTCCTTAATCAAACGAATGGTAAAAATCATACTCATTCTCTCTACTTTATGTAACAGTCTATATGGTACCAAAGTGAAAGTCGGAAAATTCTGTTACATTAGTTCTATGAAATCTTATTACTTACAAGAATCACTGCCAAAGTAGCAACTAATGAGCCTATGCTATAATTTGATGAATTTCGTTATAGAAAATGTAAAATTACAAATTTGTATGCAAGCCTAATTATTTTTTCATCTTTATAAAATAACTTTATTATTCAGAAGCCTTCTTTGTAATATTTACATTACATGCAAAATATCTGGATGATAGTCTCAGTGTATCCACTTTAAAAGGGGTTATTTTAGTGCCAAACAGTGTATATCGTGACAATATGGGAGCAGAATTTTCAACTACAATTTTTATTCAGGTGAAAAGAGATAAAAAGTCATAATTGCGAAATCAGGTTGGAATTTGGATCATGGGTTTGACTCCCTACGCAAAGAAGAAAAGTTTGAGATTATAAATGAATCAGTTAGAATTCAAAGAATAGCTATACAAAACTTCAAGTCGATATCTTTAAAATTGACAAAATGACAGCGTTTTAAAGATTCAAAACACTGACAAAATGCAAATAATGAGAAAACGCTGCCTAAAGTTTGGGAATAGAAAACGGATGATTTCTTTAGAGTTATGGGCAGCTGGATTATCATGGATTATCATATTACATCTCATACACTTTTAAAACCCTCCACTTAATTATGCATTATCATCTGGTGCAGCTGAACTTATGTTTGCCTTAGCAGCAATTACCGGGAGGTTCAGCTGCCTTGTTTCCACGTACCACCCGGCAGCGATCAATACCTCAGGCAGATTGTTTCTGGAAGTGGCCAACATTCAATCCAAGTTATGAGTGTTTTAAAATGGTTTGCCATACTTGTTGATGGCAGCAATGGAAAGAGTACAATTGAAATATATAGGAAACATGTTTTTCTTGAAAATAATTTTTTTGAAAAAAAATACTATTTTGAGGGTGCCTTCTAACCTTAAGGCATTGCAGCTGCCTTTCGACAAACAGTAAAAATGGGAACATGGGATCAAGATCAGTAATCTTTGTTCAAGATTAATCCTCATAGAAGATTAATACTTAAAATTCTACGTCAACTATTGTTAAAATTCAATGTTCTCTGATCTTCAGTTGTATAAAATCAGTCAATTGTTTCACTTATTATCAGGTTAATCTGTGTCATGGATGTTCTGATATTAACCAAATTCAGATTTGTCTTTTCTGTTTACATTATTCACTCAGTTAGCCACTTGAAACTCTTTCTTTTAAACTGTCAAATACTACAAGTTAAACAAGGTATTTTTTTTGTTTAATTGTATTTATGAATTATGTTAACATTAAAGGTTAAAGGTGTGATTATCATGAGCATACGTTACAAGTTAAGAGCTCACTGAGTTCTTTATTCAGAAAATATCGATAATAAGCTGCAAATATTTCCATTTTACAAACTATTCTAGAAAATAATTCTTTCTAGGAAATGTGAAACGTATTTGTTTATTTTACAAGTGTTAAACAATTTATTGTTGTTTTCTATTTTTAGTATACCAAATAAAACTAGAGATTTTTGAATTATATGACTTGCTTAAAAATGTGAAAACTTAAAAGACTTTTAATTATAATTCATTATGCAATATTATGAAAAAGCATTAAAATATTTAAGAAAAATCCATTTTTTGAGAGTTTAGTACTATTAACTGTGTTGATTGAACTTAACATCATGGCATCTAGATTTTATGAAATTTGTTTTGGTTGTCTCTAGTTACAGAAAACAATTACAATTTGTATTCATGTACTATCAATCTAGTATTTAGTATGAAGTAATAGTGGTATATTGGGGAGTTGTGCTGGAGCTAAAATGCATCGTTTTTTTCTGATATATAAACATAATATTTATTCTTGTGCTCAAAAAACTAGCATTAGTAGCTGCTGAGTATAAAGTTACTTTGTTTCCTGTAAGTTGACTATAAGACTCAGCACTAATGGTTATTGTACATATGAACTTATCTTGTTTAGTCGTATCATATAATATATTGTTGTTCTTTTGTGGTTGTAGGATATGAAGTTAGATTGTCGGTAGATTCAACAGGGTATCCTGGATTTTACAGAGATGAGTCGATAACTCTAACGTGCACTGCTAGCGGGGATACAGATGCGACTTATATCTACCTGGTTAATAGTGTCGGTGCAACAGACGATAGGGCTTCTTGTAGATTTGATGATAGGGATAATAAATGGATACCTACTAATTTTCAACAGGATTTACCAGGATTTTCCACAATTGATCAAGCTTACTGTAAAGCTGCAGCCGCTGCGGCTCCTCCATTGATCTTTTCTACAACAGGAATCGTATCAAATGTCTTGCTTAGCGCTAACTTTGTTTGTTTTGCTGACTTCCCAGGGCCGCGTGTGAACTCTACATCATTTTCTATTTCTGCAATTCGTGGTGAGTTCATGGTACTGGTATGCACTGATATTTTTTTAAGCTCATTTTTAACATCATAGCAGAGCAAGTCACTTCACACCTGACTGTTTATGTCTATACTGTTGCAAATTATGTAAAATACCTTCATAAGAAACTACTGTAACTCATTTACCTTCTTTGACTTCCAATGACTGTACCTATGAAGGTTGTTCATAGTTGCGTATGAGACATTTATTGCTTTTGTATTTTTATCATACAGTGTGGTCATGCTTTTCGCTGTGCAATAGGGTAAACAAAATGTGAAGTAGTTGGTGTTTACGTTGATTATGTAGAGTCGAGCTGGTCGTTCTGCGTTCTTGTTCATATGAATTAAAAACTGTGTATTATCACTTATTAAGAAAGCTTTGCAGGCTTTTCATCATGCAAAGCCTTTCTTTAAAATATGGTATGGGCTTGATGACGAAAGGGTCCAATGCTAGGTAATTATGAAAACAGACAATTTTTTTTACTAAAACTAGATAAACTTTGAACTAAGCTTATATGCATATGGTACAGTCTTTTTTATAGTTTTCCAAAAGCTTGAAGTTTTCCAATTGTTTTGAAATTTTTTTAGGTGCAAAATGAAGTATTTGTTTTGAATATAATTTCAAGGTAAAAATTGTAGGTAGAAGCTTGGCAGTATAATTATTCAGATATATTATTATAAAATGAATGTTCATTGCACCCACACCCAAGTGACCTCGTGCTCTGATAAATTTCAAATTCCGCTGAACTTCATATACTTAAACCCCAAGTTCCTTCATATATTCAAATCTCATGTTGTTTACTGATATTTTTTATTTTTTATGGATATTTTGACAGTTGTGTATACGTTGATGAGCTGATATATAGTAAATGTTATAGTTACATGAAATTAAAAGAATATTTATTGTGTTGTTTAACTTTATATATATACATGTATATATGTATATATATATACATATATATATATATATATATATGTATATATATATATATATATATATATATACTCAAAATATGTAGGATGGGAGGCCCCCTAATAAGAGGCCTTCGTATATATAAAAATTATTTAAAATGTGTATAGCAAATTGATAATAGGAGGCGGAACAATTTTGCCTCCTATCGTGGATATATTTTTAATTTCGTTAGAGGTAGTTTTGAACTTGGAGTTGTCTCCTCGTTGATTTGTGTCCAAAATTAATGAATTCTTTGGTAAAATTTGTTCACACTACAAAAGTTAAGTCTCCTTACACCAAAGTTTGCCATAAAATGCACAACTGATGGCTGCCAGCAGAGCTTTTATAGGCAGGTTTTTATCAGGCATGAAATCAAAGTGTTTTGTGATGTAAAAGAAAAACAAACCAATTATGAATTGAATTACCAAGAAGTGGTTTGGGAATATAAAACCACAAAACTGATGGTTTGATTTCGATGATGGTAGTCTATCTTTCGAACTTGTCTGTAAATTGGCTACTTTTCCACAAAGTACAAAAATTCATAGCATTTTATTTATTGCACAACAAATATAGTTTGCAAATGTGGATGTTGGCTGACTGGTTATGGTCATGGCAAAAAGGGACTGAATGGTAGGTACTAGAACAGCCGGTTTACCTAACATTTTTATCCAAAAAGTTGTAAATGCATTAAAACCAACTAAATTAGTTTGTATTTTATTACCTCCCAAGGGTGCCAAAAATAAATAGCACACATCAATAAGTTTATGCAAACATAGTATGATCATGCAGAACTACGCTAAAAAATTTGTCTTTGGTTATTAATGTTAATTAATCAACAACATATTGATACATAATTAAAAAAATACGATACAATAACAAATAAATTTAAAAGATAATTTCTACAAAAGTAGAAACACCATTATTCAAACACATACAAAATGTTCACAATGTGTTTTTATTATTTTGTATGATTCATCAGTGTCAGTTTATAAAACATAGTTATAATGTTTTTATTTTGAATTGTAAAATCGAGCTATTGAAATCTAAGGTTATATACCTATGTACATATACGTATGTACATGTATATAATTTAAGTGCGCATGTAACAATCATAGGATATGGAATGTTCAACAATAGATAGAAAGTAAATTTTGACTTCACCCTGACATTCTAAATCACTGCAAAATAATTTTGATGAAAAAAGTTGCTAATCTGATGCTTCTATGGAAAGAATCGTTTTTACAGGGGAGATAAATCCTAAAAAATCATTTTTATCAAATCTCTCATAGAAGTGGAAATGACAGCTACGGCACTTCTTCAGCTTTGAATTATCCATACAACAATTAGTCTAAAGCACTGCATAAATTTCCCCTGAAAAACGGTGCAAATGGAAATGCAAGATAAACTGCCTTGGCGCACGGCCTATACTGCTTGAAAGTGTTAATCGACTTCTTAACAGGTGTTCAGAAAACCATGAACAGGCCATTAAGCATGCCACTAATTAACAAGCTTACACTGTTCTGTCTACAATTGAACAAACATACTGTGAGAATCGCATGCAGCTAGTTTTGCGATGAAGGCAGCAAAACGCCAGTTATTTTGTCTTAGTTCATTGGCTACTACTACAATGATGCATCAATAGTTACAAAGAAGATATTTTCTTGCTTCTACTAGCATTTTATATTTATATAATTGTAAATAATAAAACATTGCCTTTTGCCAATAAAATGCTACCTTATCAAGCAGAGAGTGTTTAAGCGCATTACTTCATTTAATGAAGAACCAGTTCAGGCATTCTTTTTCTACCTGTTTTAATAACAGCACATCAAACAGAACAGACACTAGTCAATCATTTCTATAGTATATGGAATTTTTGTCTGGGCCTCTGAAGCCAGGGTTAGAGATTTAGAAATCGTTGTTTTTATTGGTTTCAAATGTGTGGTATACAGCTTAAGAGTCAACTACCTTAATGCATGCAATAATGAGCTGCCTTCTTTAAGGATAGAATAATCAAAAATATACTTATTCTCTGCACATTATCGACACACATGACCATTCCTCAAGATACAGCGGACTGCCATGGGACTAGTAATAATAATAACAATAATAACTGTAAAGTATGAAGGCCGCATTCTGAAGAAATACTCAAGGACCAGAGTGAAGAAATTATACATATTTTAAATTAACTGATAACTAATAATGAAGAAGGAATACAAATATAGAATTTAGAGAAAAACGGAAATTTGCTATGCTAGATAATATACACCGAAACTGATGAATGAAAAATAACAAATAAAAACAAGTAATCAGAGAGTACGGGGACACAAAAGTGGATGACAAGAAGAAGCCTTTAGAAAGAGGTAGATAGTCTAATAACAGCAGCACAAGACTAAGCACTGCAAACCAATGCCAGGAAAGCATGGATTGAGGAGAGTATGAATGATGTTAAATTCAGATTGTGTAAGACAAAAGATGTACCAGCCATATTGTAAATGAGTGCTCAAAGATTGCACAAACATAATACAACCATCGACATGATCAAGTGACTGCAGCAGGTTGCTGGACTTTCTGTGAGAAGCATCACATGCCACACACAGCATATTGGTATAACCATAGGGTAGAGCCAGTGTCTGAAAATGACAAAATGAAAGGTTTAGAACTAATCATAAAAGAAACAACATGGGTTAAGATTAGTTATATAACCATCCCAGGTGATGCAAGAGTAAAAAAAAGATATTAAGAAGATGTACAAAGGGCAAGATTTGAGCTTTGAAGGCTGGAGAATGTCCAAGCGAAAGTGTTATCTGTAGTAATTGGAGTGATTGAGACATTAATCAGCTAGCTTTTCTCATATCTCTCTGAGGGCAGTGCTCAACAGTTTTTCAAACAACTTAGAAAACAGTGCTGCTAAGAGCTAGATTTCTTATGAATACTGATGAATCTAAAATCAGTTAAAATAGTAGGATTTGCAGAAAGCACTTCTCCATAAGTTGTCAGAATTATCTTCTCTTTCCTTAGTTTACAAACAAGAGCCCTCTTTATGTAATGGTCCATATCAGTGACTATACTCATATAGGTATACTTTATAGGAATATTTATGTCAAATTTTAAGGAAGACTCCTCAGTAGAAGGACTCGTTAAAGTCAAATTCCTCAAGCTAAGGCCTTGGCTCACTTACTACCAGCCACTCGGTTGTGAAGACAGTTTTTAGAATGATACTAAAAATATTAATAAAAGCCGTGTCTGTCCATCTGTCTAAAGCTAAATATAGAGGTTAGGAAAAACATTGCACGGAGAATTGAACTCAAAATATTTGGCGGAGCAGCTGTGCACCCTAACAATGACTCAGCTTAACCACCTTGCAGCTATGTGTAATAATTTTGCAAATTCAGCGTGCCAGACTGACAGGGTAGGCTACTAGTTTTCTGGTAATAACAGCCCTGGACCTCCTTGGTTCCAAGCCATGGTTGGAGGTTTGGGATAAACATTGCATAATAGGGAAGTCAAACCTACAACATGCAAACTGATTCCCAAGAATGCCGCTACCAGCGTCGACCATTCGGCTTCAATTGGTTTAAATTGTTTGCCTAGGCATACTCACTATACTTTATTGACACATCTGTTAGAGTAGGCTGTACTGGTATATATAAACAGTTTGGAAAAACTTGTTTGTTGATAATCTACTCATGACACACTTACATCTGCATAACATTACCATGGTTGACAGTTAGTTGTGAAGATAGCTTGCACATTACTTTCATAACAATATCGTTTACCAAAGATAAAGGGCAGATGTGCTTTGCTATTCTCAAGCAATTATCTGTGTCGCTTAAAAAATGATACTACTGAATAAATGGGCTGTTTGCTTAGTTTGTTTGACAAGCATGCAAAATTTAATAAAATTTTCTGTAATAGGTTAAGACTGAAAAGTTGCAACACAAACATTATTTTTGAAAAATAAATTCCTGCTGTGATAATTTGCTGAGATATAGTTTTTAGAATTTGGCCCATTCATGAAACATTACTGCCAGAGACAGTTAAAAGAAAAACACAAGGATAATGAGAGCTTAGAAGATTAGGTCGTCACACTGACCAAGAACACTCCTAGCAATCTTGTACTATGGCTAGAAAATCAGCAAAGAGCAACAAAAATTTGTAAAAACTATTTAAAAGAACACTACCACTGATTAGTTTACACTCTCATCCATCTACAAATAGAACTGGTTGGAATTTGTATTGGGTGATGAAAAGGCTAAGGAAAAGGCTGAGCTAATGAACTGCCTATACAAGCATCCAGGCATCTTGTTTGCAGCTTTTGCATATATGCAGGATGAGAAAACTTGTGCTCAGAGGCCACTTATGATGGATAGTCAAATCTGCCATGATTTTTCGCAAGCTTTTTAAAAACGTGTGGTTCTCCTTGCTGTCTATTTCACGTTAATATAACTCTCGCTGTGCTTCCCGAAATGTCAGCAATTCTTATATGGTTTAAACAGTAATTAAGATGCTTGTGACATTTTAGTCTCAATTTTTATACATAGTTCATTTGCTTTAATATCTTTAAGGCAATTTTACCTGTCAAGTATTTGAAGAGTTAATCAAAAAGTATTGAAGTTTTTCTATCATATGGAATTTTGCTGGTGGTTTTCGGAGTTCGGACAAGCAGGATATTTTAAGATTAAAATTTGCGAAACTCAATTCCAGTTACAATGCTCACAAGAAAAGAAATGTGCCCAGACCTCAAAAATTACATCAATAGTCATGCTTGTTGTTTATCAAAGAACACATACTGTCTCATTATCAATGATTCCTCATGTGTTCATACAGTAGTTAATGGAAAACAATGGGACTAATTCTAATCAACCTATCTTTAGAAAAATTTGAAACAGCTATAGCAATGTGTCTAAGTATAGGCCTATATTTTAATTTTCATTTAAACAACCATAAGCAAACGCAAAATAAGATGTATGTCAATAAAGATGCATAACACTGCAACTTGGCTGCAATAGCCGATGGCATCACGGGAGGAAAAACAGGAAGTGCAACGATTGACATAATTTTTGGAGAAATCTTTTTCTTCTGAGCCTTATAATTGCACTTAAATGTTAACAATTTTAATTTTGAAACATCCCAGCAACCAAATCACATAAAACCACATGCAGAAATTCAACAAATTGAAAAATGCCAATAGTTTTTTAAAACACTTTTTAAAATTTTATGTAATGGACCCTTTCAAAATATTTGTTTCAAAAAGTTTATGGAAATTATTTGCCAAATAATGACATCAAGATTAGTTATGCGTTATACTCAATAAATAGTAGGTAAAAGTTGCAACAATTTACATGTAGATGATATCAACATTTTAATATTTTCATGAAAAACGCTTTGATAACTTTAATTAGCTCGTGTCATACATTAAACTCTGCTACAGAAAGCTAAATCTGACAAAAAGTGATTATTTTTAACGTCTGTGAATTTTTTTGGTGGACTGCATCACAACTGTTGTGTCACACATGAGAGCACATCACATATTACCCAACATATATAAAAAAGAGTCGTTGTTAGCTCATTTGTTTTTTAGGATATGATGCTACCTCGCAACGCTTGTAGGCTTATACTATTTTCTGTTGGTAGGATTTTTACTGTTAAAAATGTGGTTGTGTCAAATTTGAGTTGATCCTAAAAGAAAGCATTTTTTTCTCTATCAGTTGATATGTTGTATGTTGTGTTAGGCAATCTCATTGCCAAGATATTTGAAGATTAAAATCGGAAAAATATGGTCGCCGTAAAAACGCTCAGGCCAAAAAAACATGCCCAGACTTGCCCAAAATGATGTCACAAGTGAATTTATCTGTCAATATATCTCGTATTCACATCGGCTATTTGCGATAAAAGTCTAGTCCTACGCGGCTCTATCGGCATATACTTTATTTTGTATTTGCTCATGTTGGTTAGAATAAAATTTTAAACTCTACTACAGATACATTATTATGAATGTTTCAAAGGCCTCAAATAACAAAAATTAAAAATTAGTCTTGCTCACTTTTTCTAAATGCTGTGTAAACATTTGAGTACCGACTACCAATTCTACCGGTCTACGGTAATTCTGTCAAGTTAACTGTATAATAAGGTCTTTGTATCAGCACACTTCCGCCGCTACCCACACTAACGATATACAGCCCGTGTCGTATAGGGACATGTCCCTATACGACACTGTATACAGCCTCCCGAAAGCCCCACCCACATTATGTCCGTCGCCTATCCTTGGTGCGGGGCCGTATATCATTGCCAACACTGAAAACTAGTTTCTTTCTACCTTTGAAAATAATATACATAGGGATAGAGTTTTAAGGATGAGAAGTCTGCTGCAAACTGGATTTGAACTCACATTCTCCAGCTCTGCGGACATCCATATACCGTATCCAATTCAATACAATATTCTGTAAATCATGTTTTGCATTATCGTCAACAATATAATGCTATTATATAATTTTTACAAGCAAAATATTTTCATCCCGGCATAAAGCTTTTATTAAAAATATTCATCAATTCGTGGCCACTCACATAGTTTTAGCTGTTACAATAAGACAAATTCATCTACTGCAAGAAACTTAAACAAAACATGGTTTATACAGCACACATTCAAGTCTCTCTTTTCCCTTTATGGCAGTTTCTATACTGACAAAGCTGCTTCGGATGGTGGGACGACATAAACATCCTGTAATCAGTAACACAAAGGCAATAAAAATATGTCATTCATAAATATGTCATTCTAAAGCGTATCTACTGAAAGCTTTCAAATTGGGAGTTTGATAGACTGCGAGTGTAATTTTAAAAACGAATAAACGTTTAACAAAGGCACAAGTACGCCAAGCCAACGATTCGGAGCTTCGGTTCTGGAAATTAAAGATTTGCATTGATCAATCGATTTTCTTCACTTTCTACAAGTGAAAAGTGAACATCTAAAGTCAAATCATGAATCTAATTTACTACATAAAACTGCCACAGAAAATTTGAAGCAAATGTAGCTAGGAGAACCGATAAAAAAACATAAAAAGATAATTAGTGATAGCAAAAATGTATAATTTTATTAATTAGTACATGTATTATTGAGTACTAAAATATTATCTTTAGTATATTCATCAATCTAAGCCATTGTATTGCTAGATGCTAAAGATTAGAAAGAAGCCATCAAAAATTCATTGTACATACGTATCTCGCACACGCAGGAAATTACATTTCAGCCTCAAACAGGGAAATATAATCTGAATGTAAACTCAACAGGAAACTTTATAGGAGAATCATAGTAAAAGATAAATTTATCTCCATTTTCCAATCTTCCTCCGTAGAACTTTTACTACCTGATGCCAAGAAAACTCACAGTCACCTTCGCAGCAATTTTTACAATCATGTTGTTCGCCAATAAAACGTGTCGATCGAGTAATTCATTAAAGTAACGATGTTAATTAATTTAGTAAATATCGATGTCCATGCGATTTAATAATATAGTAATATTCCTAAATTTGAGATCACAGCCAACGCGTCTTACGACTGACAACATTTGTTACGGCCTATATAAAAATTCTACGCTGATGATTGACTAAGGAAGCTACCTCATATTTATCGCTCGTGGTTTCTTTTCAGATATATTGCTTGTGACGTCACGAAAGAAGCACCCGCTGGAACGTGAGCTTTTTAAAAGCGGGCCCCACTTAAATGCATATATCTCTGAACAGGGTTGGTCTACAAAGACAAAAATGGCATCAAATTGTAGCTGATGTTTCAGCCTTTTATGGGTCTTAATTTAATTAAATCAAATTTTTTGACGCAACCACATCTTTAAAGCCTTTGTAAGATATATAGTTGGGGTCTGAAAAGTGAAAACATGACAAGCTACATCAAATTTACATACTTGAGCAGTAGCAACTGCTTTGCTTCAAGGAAAGCTTTTAGAAGTTAATTTCTTTTCAGCCTTTGAAGTTTTTCGTGACTCTGAGTTAGGAAAGAAAATTTTAGTTTACCAACGCAAGTGTGTTACTATGCTACATTGTTTTCATGATTGTTTATAAAAATAAAAAATCTCAGTGAGCCGCAGCACTACTAATGTAAGCATTGTTTATAAACTAGCTGAATGCATTTACTTGCCTAGGCATTCTCATTGCGCAAAACTAAAGATTACATTATCTCAAGGAGTATGAACATTGTTCAGAATTTTCTAACAACAGACTTTAAACTTACAGTGAAATGTTGATCACTTGCAACATTTTATTAATTTGCAGTTTTAATAATGTCTATTGAAACAATGCAACTTTTTGTGGTGTATACTTGTACTTTTAGATATAACACTAGACCCATTCAAACCAAGCTCTTGCTGATTAAACTCCGCTAAACAATTGTAATGCAATCAGACTGCTGATTTGTGTGAATGGTTCAGAGTTGTGATGCGTTAAATCTGTACTGTGTAATTGCAGCTCAGTAAACAGTAATTTTCCGCCGCATTACAACTTTACAAGGCAAAATGGACATTTTCTGTTACTTAAACCGTGCTCCTACTGTAATTTTCCTACTTTCATCCACTGCCTATTTACTTTTATGACTCATTACCTAAAACCCAGCAATTCATACATAGTACTAATGCGCATTCTTAAAAACTTGAAACTGCATGCGTACTGCAATTGTGAATTAGTATGAAAATGATACTGTGAACCAGCTGACACTACTGACTTTCTAAGCATCTGTACTGCATTGTACAAGATCGTCCAATACTATTGTTAGCACTACTGAACTTGTCTAGTAAGTCCCATATCATATTCCAGATTCCAATCATATAAGCTACAATATGCTAGTGGTGATCAACTTGTTTGCCTAATTACATTCAAATTTTAATACCATCCACATCTTGCAATTGTGTTGCAATTTTCAACACTATACTTGATTTTGGAATGATATTTCATGAAAATGTACTGTGCATGTATGTACAATCAACCGTAATGCAGAGGTTTTTATTGCTTGTAACACTACGAAATGTACCTTAGCAACACTTCCACTGTATCTAGCATTGCACACTGTGCAGAAGGTAATACTGCCACTGAATCAATACTCATTAGTATGCATTATAAAAGACTTGTACAGCATGTATAGTGCATACTACCCATAGTAAAAGTTTGTAATGCAATTATCCTGACAGCATCATGGCTGTGACACACTTACTAGTGCTACTGCACGGCTAATGCAAATATATAGATGTCTAGACTGGCAATTGTTGAAATTGCTATGAGTTTTATATCCAAGCACAAGTGAGGGCAGTGCTCATTAATGAGTAGTTATGTTTTCTCATAATGGTGACAACCCTGACCATGGTTTTATGTCAACTGTTAATCCGCTTAATCTGCAAGAATAACGTAATCCCCTACCAAAGCTAAGTGATTAGAATAACATAAAAATGTGTTGTGACCTTGTCTTTAAACCTTGCAGTTACATGATATTGACATGTTGGTATGAAGTTTATTTTACTGGCTAATGGAATAATTGGTAAAAGCAAGTGATGTTGTGTGGAAATAAAAGAAAAGAGCAATTATAATGACTCAAAAACTTAACAACTTTTAATAGCAAACCTTTTGTGAGATCAGGATATTTTGTGGCATCAAAGTTGCGGCATAGTATGCAGGATAGTCTGTTGACGTGCTTTAGACAACAGAGATTAAAAAAACCCGAGGTACATCGAGCCCAATTCTATACCTATCAAACATCATCAATCTGAAACAAAACTTGTGTAGTGTTTCTAGCTTTTCCATAGCTCTATCTAATAAATATGAAAAAAAATTAAATGAAACAGCAAGCAGTTGCAGTGAATAATTTTGTTATATATGCATAGGACATGATATGTTCTCATGATTGGCCTATGATTTACAGACTAGCTAGATAAAAGGGGTAGCGAGAGGGATTTTCTGTGTTATGAGTCATTGGTTTAACATTACATAACCAGGCTTCATAATTGGTAGCTAAATGAAAGCAGTGGATGTCATTTGGAAACGACCTAGATACTGACATTTCAGTAGATGCTGTAATGCTGAGATAACATTTTACCAAATCTTTTACCTTGTATCAATGGTAGTGACAATTTGCCACTACACTGTGTCATCATAGCGCAGTAGCAAGTGATATTTCAGTGCAATCAAATCTTTTAATATGAGTAGGCTTTTACTTTATAGGCTTTAACATATATGTAATAAATTTAAATACTTATATTATTTTTAGCCATTTCTTAAACATATTTCTAGCAAACATCAGCCCCAGACTTCTTTGTTTTAAAGGTGTAATAGATAATTACTTCAACAGATGTGTCCTGACTATATAACAGGTACATTTTTATTAAATACTAATAATCTTTCCAGTCTTTAGTTGTTGGGATGAATAAGATGGAGAGCTGCTGCTGCTTCTGCTGCGATTGGTGTGGCTGAGACTAGGACTATTTTAGGCACCGAGATGTGCACTAATTCTGTTTAGTTTTACGCATTATCGGCTCATCTTGGTCTACTGTCTCCTCTAGACCTGGTCAGTAAAGCGGCAGTTGTTGTCCTGAGCAATATGGCTTAACAAGCTTACCCTATTGGTGATAAAGCTTCTAAGTTTATAAAGTTTTTTTTTTAAGTTTCAAAGTCTACAATATTTTCAATTTTATTCTACCAAGACGAGCCACAGAAGGCAACAAGGCAATTTTTTCTCAATTATTTTGTGTATTTCATTTTTAGCAAACTGTTGAACTTTTACACACATTAATATTTGTTACATTCACTGCCTATTTCTGATTTCATGTTTATTTTACAATTTATGGCTAATTCTATTCACTTGAGCTGCCTCTAAAACATTTGCACCAATATGTATATTTTAATCTGTTAGAAGTATTTGCAACTGTTTTATATTGATTTACATGTCATGTAGTTCACAATGCAGACTTCACATTGAGCCAGTTGGGTTAAATAGAGTCACATGAACCACAACTTCTCATCATTAAATCTAGCTCTCCATTATGGCTTGTTGCCCTAGATAGGGCATGTTGCTGCAATCACGTAATTAACTTCAAATTGACTGATTTGAAAAAAAAATTCATTGCCGCTTAATGTTAGTGTTTTTTAAACTTCTCTCATTGACAAGCAGTTAGTCATGATGCATTTCGCTTGCCAATAGCTTGTGAAATGTTTGCTGGTTTTTAAGCATTGCAGAAAGCCTAAGATCTTCAAATAAATCCAATAGGCATACCAGATAGCAGAGATTACCAAAAGGGGTTGGCAAGGCATTAAAATCACTTGTATGGTTCAAACTTGTATGTCCTAGAACATGTTATACAATACAAAAATACTGTTTTTTAAAAATTGTGCTCAAATTTATGCACGCTTTCATCATTGCCTTTTAAACCAATAATTTGGCAAGTCTCTCCCAGCTATTGTTTTAAACATATATGTATATTGTCTATACATATTAGTGTACGTGCTGTAGCGTAGCGTATAAATTAAAACCATCAAAAATGTACAAGCCTGATAGTAAACTCTCTCTGTTATATTGAAATCATCAAAGAGTTACAATACTTTTTCTGCATAGGCTAAGGTAAGGCCTGCTTCAAACCTGCAGACAGCTGTGTAAACCCTGAGTCTTCATTTATCCAACAGCCAAAAAATTAAACAAATTACGTAGCTGCGTATGGGCATACACCTAATTTAATTGTGCTGATAACCACATTTCTTTCTGTAGGATTTACTATCGCTTGCGTGAACTCGGAGTGCACTCGGGATCGAATCTAAGCTTCAAATCTAGCTCATTTAACTCATCTCATGTCAGCAACGCTTTTTAGTGCAAGTATTATCAATGGAGGACAACTGAGCTGGCAGAAGATCTATGTGGCTGCAAGTTTCTGATTTAGACCAACGTGAGTAGGATAAAACTGTATTTAAGAAATGAAACAGATAATGAAAGCAGCAGGTATGTGTGCTTTTGCTTTAGATTTTACTTTACCTTGAACTTTGGGGACTACATTGGGCTACAGGATTTGTTGTTGTCGCTCATCCAAAGTAACAAAAATATACGACTTTCAATGAAAGCTTGGATGACTGTAGCTTAACATTTGCTTCATACTCAAGTCAAGTCAAGCTCATATGTCAAGCGATTTTCAGGAATCGAGTGTTGCGATCATTGGTAGACATTGGTAGATATGCATCACTGAATAATTTTCCATTGCTAGCTGGTTGTCGGATGCATGCTTTACGTTATATCCTTAAAATCCCAAATTTTTCAAACTTCTCAAAAATTCAAGTGATTCAAAGATCTATAACAAAAGCTTAATTAAAAATGGTTTACAAAAAGAGTTTTTAATTGAATTCTGAAAGAATATATAATTTATATTGTAATACTCATACAAAAATTAGTTCCGTAGGCCTACTATATGCTAATCAAAGCTACCGTTTCAAGGCAAAGGTTAGCAGTAGTTAACCTTTCGGTATAGAGATTCAAGACAAAAAAATTCATGTAAAATAAACGTTTTATAATGCTAGAAGCCTAGAACTAAGTGCCAGCAAAGCTTTGCTAGCAAAACTTTGTGAAGCGTATTAGATACACATGGCATGAGGAAAATCTGTTGCTGCAGATGTTTATATTATTGATTGATATAATTAATGTGGTTATGTAAACATTGACTGTAGCATATATTCTTTAAGGGGAAATATATATTTTGCCATAAGCCTTGTTTTTTTTAAAAACATTTTTTGAAGATTGACTAACCAAACATGAAACAGGTACATTAAAAATAATTAAGCTTTCCGTATACCCATTATTATGCTAGTTTGCAACGAATTTGCGTGTAGCCTATCATCAGAAAACTCAATGACCAAAATTTGCTTGATATTTCTCCAGTATCCTGCGGGACATGTATTGCCTCCAGCTAGCTTTAGCTTTCAGAGCCAGACATAGAACCCAGTTCAAGCAATAAAGGTCATAAACTAGTAACAAGCATTAATTAAACATCTCTTTGTATATAGCTTAGTGTATGGCATTATGTAATCTCATACCTGTTGGCTGTTTAGCTCAGAGAAAGAGCTAATCTCATCAATCACTGTCAACAGGGTGTCAACAATCACTGTCTCTGTTGGCTGGCACTGGCTACATGCATTCCTCATGTGTCTTTGTGTAACTTGTGATGTACTCTCTAACTTGGTCCACATAAATGCATGCTAATAATCAAATGTCTTTTTTTCTTGTAGAGTGTGAAATTGTGTTTCGTAATAATGCTATAATGCCTGGCTTGCTCTTGGTTGCAGGTATGTACTACAAGATAAAACAATCTGACTTTTTTTCATTTTTTTTCCAGGCTTTCATTTATATGGTCTCTAATTTAGACAACAACTGCGACGACTTAGCCTTTACCTGTGCACTTTTCTTGTTGTTTTGTTATCGTTACTTATGCCAACAGAAAATTTAATATTCACATTGTTTTTATATAGTAATGATAATAGCAAAAAGAGTACAATTTAAAATAGTTTTTCTCTGTAATTACCAAAAATCATTTAGCAACCGATATAGTTCTAGTCATAACATTGAAATGAATATTTTCATGGTGTAGTATCCTGGTTAGCCTCTGAACCTTGAGTTAAATGTATTCTGTTTTTGTCTAATTTAAAAGTTTTGAGCTATTGAGACATACACTGACCCTCGTATAGAGATAAACCCTGTCTTTAACAATGACGATTTCAGCCAGCTTTCAATAACCTAACCAACAGACCTTACCCATTCTGTGTTGTGCTGTCCTTGTATTGTGGTTGGTTTTTGTTAGTGCAGAGTAGGTGAGAAGTAGGATACTTGAGCCAATAAAAGAGTTACATTTTTAATATGAAATAACTAAGGTTTTTTTGCGTTGTATTTATAATTTTGCATGCTCTTAGAGCTTGGTTAAGTGCATCGGTGAACATGGTTTTACTTTTGCTCTCTCAACTGCATTCAAATAATTTCATATAGTAAAGTCAATGGGCCATCTATCTTTGAAGAAAGATGCATGGGTCAGTATGGAGGATTCAGAGGCCACCACTTGAGGAAACTTGGGCATAAGGGCAAATTTCATGATCTTAGGCTATACATATAACTGAAAGCTTTTCATTTAATATCTTATTACAGCACTACCCATAACATTATTTGACGTATAGATTTTTGCTGCTTTCTTTTTATAAAACTATGGTATTGGCTAAAAGCGTAAATTGAATGGGTTATGATAAAATTATACTTGGCCGCTTGACCCATCTATCCGTTTTTGCGCTTGCATTGCAGTAGATTAGTTGGGCCAACTGGTCCAACTACCCTCATCCTTAATGGCCCATGTATACCCAGCTTATAACTTTTGTAAAGTGCCATAACTCTCAAGTTATTTACAGATTAGTTTTAAATTTTGTCTCAAATCGGTTAAAAGATGTTTATTTATGTTAAAAACAAAAATTTGAGTAAACGTCCTTCATTTGCTGCATGTTAAACCTGCTAGAATATTAAGTAAATTTACGAAACAGTACTGATGAAAGGTAACTTACCTCCATGCTTGACATTTTCACTTTGACAGAAACTAAGATGGCAGCAGTGACCTATTTTTGGATTGGACAATATTATACAAGCAATAGAAAACTAAAATAAAGTAAACAATTTCTAATAATGGGATACCTATGTATCCCCTGTTTCCATATATCCCACTTCTCCCCTAATATTTGTCCTGAGTAATTATACTCACTGGAAATGTGAGTTTATCTTCTCTCAATTTTTGGCATTAGAAAGTTTGAGTATTTTTATCATGTTTGCTAGAATTTTGACTTCTGAGTTCGAGTTTGGCACATGAATTATTGAAGCACAATGAATAAATGTTGGGATTAGTCGCTTGAAAGATGTGCGATACTCAACAACTATGCCTGCTATGGACTAATGCATCTATGGAAATAATTATAATTGTATTTTAATATCACAATTACTATTCTGGTGTTATGGATTAAATTAGGCTGCTGAAATATAACACTGGATATCTAACATGTTTCAGTCAATGCTACTTGCTAAATTAAGTTTGAGCAGGGTAGTGTTTTTAAAAGTTTACTCTCTATTCTTTGGATTTAAGATTCAATGTTTTTGTAGTTGTACCTGCAAAATGATAGAAAATCATTTTCACCTGTAATTACAATTTAAGTATATGGAACAGTACTTGAATTGTTCCATATACTTGAAGAAAGAGATAGAGATAAAGTTATAGCGACCAAAAAAGGTAATTGACATGGTATGGCTAAATATGACAGGGTTGTTATTCACTGCTGCCACATTCAAGGCAAGGCCAATGTTTTCACTGCGGTTTATCTAGTATTTTGCAATATTATCACAGACTCATTATACACGCATTATGTGGCTCTCAGAGCGAATAAGAGTCAGGCTTATAGGGCAGAGCTAGCTAGAGAGTGGCAAAACACACCTGTGAATAATAAAACTTGATCGGAAACACTTACTAGAACCAACATCTTCGTACATACATAAAGCACTAAGCTGGGACAAGAACCCACCAGAGCACGCAAGCCAATAATAGCTAAAGCTGAAGCAATAATAGTCATAAAAGATGAAGCAAGCGGTAGAAATGTCAAGTGATTTGCAGGAACTGATAATTGCAGGGCTTTGTGAAGCGTATTAGATATGCATGACATGAGAAAAACTCTTTGTCGCGGATTTACATATTATTGATTTTATTGAATGATATTAATTCATTCGCACCTGCCTAATTTTTAGGCGATTTGCCCCAGATACCGCTGATTTTCGGAAAGTTGCCGTAATTCAAATTACTACTACAAAAAACAAACTTAAGATAATTTACTCATTTAAATTTCACAAGAACCAGCCAAATCTCCGTTTCCAAATTATATTATATTCATACAAACAACTCGTATCCCTTTTATGTAGATTCATGCATCAAAGAAGGTAGTTTTAGGAAATTTCCAATTTTCAAAAAAATGTCATTTGCTGAAACAAAGTTAGATTTGCACCATAAAAATTGCAAAATATACTAAGTTTGACTGAAATTAGTTATTTATTACAGACAATACATAGTTATAAAGATTATTTATACAGATGTAGTTAGTCACGAACACGAAAATCATGAAACTTCAAATTTTTCCCAACGAGAAACTTTGAATTTTTTCTTCAAACAAATGCATAGCAAATCTATATGCCAATATAACACGAATAAAACTTCATGAAAATGTTTCAAATAATAAAAATATGTTCAATAACTCTGTTCTTGACTTTTCAGATATCATAGACAGCTCTCAGAACCAATATGATCCTATCGAAACTGAAAGATAACGTCAGTCTGACTACAGCTGGCAGCGTGAAGAATGCATTTTTATTCGAGCATAACGATTCAAATTGGCAAAATTAAAAGTTAATAGAAACTTTGAAACATTAAAAATAATGTTTTAATTTGATTTATGCAGTATTTCAGTGTCTTACCACTTTTTGATCTGCATATTTACTGCTGAAGTTGAAAAAAGATTATCACAAACGATAAAATTTCAAGTCAGCATGATGATTTCCGGTTTTGGTAGATATTGAGATAGGTGTACTAATCGGGTTATAACTTTTGTCGGAGATGTCACAGAGGCATATTTTAAAGTTGGTCTGATTGGCCAGAAATTTTTCTTTATAGCGAATTAAAAGTATTATTTTATAACTAAAAAATAATGATGCAAAGAGTTGGTAAATTTCAGACGCGAGTAAACACGCGTTGAGTGCCTGACAATGTTATAAATACGCATGTTAACTTGCGTTAACTCGCGCATGGGTGCGAATGAGTTTATCTGGTTATGTAAACATTCACAGTAGCAGATATTATTTGAGAGAAAATGACTATTTTGACTTAGCCTTGCTTTTGTTTGTAAACATTTTGTTGAAGATTGTCTAACGAACCATGATACAGGTACATGCAAAATCGTGAAGCTCTTCGTATACACATTAATATGCTAGTTTGCAAGTTTTTGTCTCGAGCTTTAGCTTTCAGAGCCAAACATAGAACCCCGTTCAAGAAATAAAGGTCTTAAACTAGTAAGAAGCATTATTTAAACACCCCTTTGTATATAGCTGAGTGTATGGCATTATGTAATCTCATACCTGTTTGCTGTTTAGTTCAGAGAAAGAGCTAATCTCATCAATCGCTGTAAACCACAGGCTGGCACTGGTTACACTCATTACTCATGTCTTTGTCTAACTGGTGATGTACTGTCTAACTTGCCAACATAAATGGATGCTAATCAATTGTCGTTTTTCTTGTAGAGTCTGATATTGAGTTTCGTAATAATGCTACAAGGCCTGGCTTGCTCTTGATTGCAGGTATGTACTGACCAGATAAAACGATCTAACTTTTTTCCATATTTTCTTTCCAGGTTTGCATTCATATGGTCTCTAATTTAGACAACAACTGCCAGGACTTAGCCATTAGCTGTGCGCCTTTCTTGTTGTTTTTTTTACTGTTACTTATGCCAACAAGAACTTTAAAATGGTATTGTTTTATATAACAATAATAACAACATAGAGTTACTACTTAGAATAGTTTTTCTCTGTTATTACAAAAAATCAAAATATGCATTCAATATAGTTCTGGTGATAATATTAAAATGAGTATTTTTATGGTTTAGTCTCATGGTTAGCCTCTGAGCCTTGATTTCAATGTATTCTGGTTTTGCTAACTGGAAGGTTTTAAGCTATTGAGACATTCACTGACCCTCCAATGAAAATAAAGACTGGTTTTAACTCTTTCGCTACCGTAAGCCGATATATCAGCTTTAGTGGTAGTTCAAGTACAGGCCGTAAGCCATATATCGGCTTTAGTGGTAGTTCAAGTACAGGCCGTAAGCCATATATCGGCTTTAGTGGTAGTTCAAGTACAGGCCGTAAGCCATATATCGGCTTTAGTGGTAGTTCAAGTACAGGCCGTAAGCCATATATCATCTTTAGTGGTAGTTCAAGTACAGGCCGTAAGCCATATATCGGCTTTAGTGGTAGTTCAAGTACAGGCCGTAAGCCATATATCGGCTTTATTGGTAGTTCAAGTACCGGCCGTAAGCCATATATCGGCTTTAGTGGTAGTTCAAGTACAGGACGTAAGCCATATATCGGCTTTAGTGGTAGTTCAAGTACAGGCCGTAAGCCATATATCAGCTTTAGTGGTAGTTCAAGTACAGGCCGTAAGCCATATATCAGCTTTAGTGGTAGTTCAAGTAAAGGCCGTAAGCCATATATCGGCTTTAGTGGTAGTTCAAGTACAGGCCGTAAGCCATATATCAGCTTTAGTGGTAGTTCAAGTACAGGCCGTAAGCCATATGTCGGCTTTAGTGGTAGTTCAAGTACAGGCCGTAAGCCATATATCGGCTTTAGTGGTAGTTCAAGTACAGGCCGTAAGCCATATATCGGCTTTAGTGGTAGTTCAAGTACAGGCCGTAAGCCATATATCGGCTTTAGTGGTAGTTCAAGTACAGGCCGTAAGCCATATATCAGCTTTAGTGGTAGTTCAAGTACAGGCCGTAAGCCATATATCAGCTTTAGTGGTAGTTCAAGTAAAGGCCGTAAGCCATATGTCGGCTTTAGTGGTAGTTCAAGTACAGGCCGTAAGCCATATATCAGCTTTAGTGGTAGTTCAAGTACAGGCCGTAAGCCATATGTCGGCTTTAGTGGTAGTTCAAGTACAGGCCGTAAGCCATATATCGGCTTTAGTGGTAGTTCAAGTACAGGCCGTAAGCCATATAACGGCTTTAGTGGTAGTTCAAGTACAGGCCGTAAGCCATATATCGGCTTTAGTGGTAGTTCAAGTACAGGCCGTAAGCCATATATCAGCTTTAGTGGTAGTTCAAGTACAGGCCGTAAGCCATATATCGGCTTTAGTGGTAGTTCAAGTACAGGCCGTAAGCCATATATCGGCTTTTCAATATGGTTTCACTTTTCTTTTAATTATGAAGCCTATAGAACAGCTAGACTAATCAAATTTTGTCTCCAGTGAAACAACCTTGTTGCCAACTACTTGCTATCAATGTAAATATTTTTAGCTACATATTGTCAACAAATCGCGGTGATAAATGTAGTGACCGTAAAACGATATATCGGCTTATCAATAGGGTTTCACTTTTCTTTTCATTGCGAAGCCTACACATTAGCTAGACCAATCAAAATTTGTCTCCAGTGAAACAATTGTGTTGCCAATCACGTGCACCTAAAAAATTTCTGTTTCAACTAATCCATTTCTAATTATTTTTCAAAACGGTGAAACCAGATCGTTATCGTCATAGCAAGGAAAAACACACTGCGTTCGTTCAACACAAATAAAACGTTCGATATTGTACAAGAGTAAAAATCACCTTGTAATTATCTTGTAGAAAATTTTGTTTTGAATAGGATGCATTTTACAGTAAAGTGATATCTGCCTTTATTCTCGAGATATTGCTTAATTACTAGTGGTATATCAGCTTTTCAAAAAGTTGGTTCATTAATTTGGGCAGAATATTCATTCGGTAAGATTTTAATGTGGTAGTGAAAGAGTTAAAGGTTTACTTGCATCAAAATTTATATTACAGTTATTTAGTATGGAAAGATTAACCAAGTCTTACTTTGTTGTGTTGTAGGTGGAAAATATTTTACTAACTATATTTTTCCAGTATATTTTGAGTCATGAAATGATGATTAGCGTGTGCTGGATGGATATGATCTGTAAATTTTTTTACGAGTTTTTAAAATTGTACAAAAGTTTATAGTTTCAGCCCGAACAATGGTGAAATACCATTTTTTTCTGTTTGATGACATCGGTGGTAGGTTTTTTACTAGTGTTTGATCAAATATCATTATACTATTCTTTTGATCGCTGAAAATATTGCCCAGGTTTACTGACACGCATTGATAAGATCGGCAAGGATCAAAGCGTTATAACTTGACATATCATCAATTCATGAATTTTTACAAGTTTATATTTATATTTAACGACTATGGTATTATCTTATTGACATGGAATTACTTAATTTATTTGAAAATTTTAGCACTTTAACTACCAGAGGTGCGAGCTGTCTACTGACACAGGCTTGGGTAATATTTCATAACAAAGGCTAGTACAAAGCCATTTGCCCAGCTGCTTGCATTGAAAGCTGCTCATCCATAACAGCTCATGTATTGCTTTCCAGTTGGCAAGCACTTTATGTATGCCTATATCAAATTTATCGGCATGTCCACCAACATATCAACTGGTCGTGGATCAGTAGTTTGTTATCTGTTTAGGCCTACGTAGTCATTAAAGTCATCTTTCCTGAGAGATGTTACAATGATGAACAGATCTCAAATGCTAGTTCAACACTTCTTCCCAGTCATTGGATGCGTAACCAACCTGATTTTCAAGGGCTGGTAGGTCATCCTTAACTAGTTCACTTAATAAGCTTTTTACTCAATGACCTCGCATAGACCTTTCAACACATTAGTTTCAACACTTGTTGCCATTTGTCTGTTGCTTTGAATTTCTTTGCATAAAGTGAACCTTTTTGCGGTATAATTTTAATTTATTTTAGACTTGATCGATACCCCAAACTTTTTTTTTAACTTTTGATAAACGCGACAATAATACCTCAAAAAAATACCATAACGCATCTATTTTGATGCAACAACACTCTATCTTTCAGTCCTACTCCCATCCTTCAATAAAAAATGGCCCTCAATTTTTCAAACAATTGCTTTAAGTGGTCTCAATTAGCAGTACCATTAAAATAGAGTTAGCATTCAAATATAGGTTTAACGGTAGCCCACTTTCAACATGTCTGCAAATACCAAATAAAAGGTTGTCAGAGGCTCAATGCATAAAGTGGTCATCAACTTTCTTACTTAATATTATGTTACAAACATTTTACTTTTGTAGAAGTTGTTTGATCTGGAGAATAAAGATGAGCTCTCCACACCGAACTATAGTCCCTCGATCATTTCCTCATAGAACCAATCATATCGGTCTACAAGTTTTTAAAAAAGCTAAAGGGTGAGTTTATGAGCCCTTGTTTTTTTAGTCTTGATCTTTTGATGATTATAGTTGGCTCTGGAGACTGCAGTCATTAATTACATTGGGCAGTTGGCTAAACCAAAATACCATAGCACTGGCAATCAAAAAAATAACTAAAACAATAGTTAGGATGCAAAATACTAATGTATGAAGTTGTATGTACAAATTATCCGTTTTTTATATTTATGTACAGTATTTCAACTATGTATAAATTTAGTATAAAGTTTATTAAAATATTATTATTAAATATTAATATTTAAATGTTAATATAAAAATATTAACCATTTTTGCAAAGTTTCACTGATTTTTTTAATGAGTTTAATTTGGGTTCTCAGAATTGAAACAATTTAAAACACAAGCAGGTTTGTACGTAGTCCATTAACTGAGTGAATACAACAGGCTGTGCAGTGCAGCTCAGCACAACGTACGCGTTTAGCCAAGATCAATGTTCTATGGCTCTTACAAAGTTTTCCGTACAAAACACTTTTTTTAGTGAGTAGCTGATTAATTGATTAATTGATTAATGGATTACTGATTGCTTCCTATTTTATTAGCAAAAGAGGCCGAGAACACGGCCGAGCTCACACTGCAACACACTTTTAGCTTTTTGTTCGCATCTTTAGATGTAAAATTTTCTGTTGATTGATGTGTATATAAAAAATCTCATAGGCGGCGGGTTCAAAAATAGGGGCCATGCTAACCTGAGGGCACACTTCATTCATTGGTGAAAGTTAGGTCTTTAACAAAAGCCATTACATTTATGAGAATAGCGATTTGTATACCAAAATATGTTGTATTCTAATAAATAGTGTATTACGTTGTTCTATATAGAACGATATGGTAATGATGCTACCATATCACTACCAGGCACACTGGCTTTTTAGCTATAACTAAAAAACAACTTGTATTAACCGTTTTAGGCAACACTCTTGCTCACCTAAATTCTGGAGTTTTCTGTTCATGTAATAATATTATGTTTTCCAAACTATGATACAATTAAAAGTGCTCTTGTGAATCCTGGTCATCAAATGTTTTTAGCATTTTTTTATAACATCAAGTGGAAATTAAATTTTCCTATTTAATAATAATAATTTATTGTGTTTTCCAAACTATGATACAATTAAAAGTGCTATTGTGAATTCTGGTCATCAAATATTTTTAGCAATTTTTTTATAACATCAAGTGGCAATTCAAATTTCCTATTTTCCAGCAAGATCAATAAATCTTTAACCCCTCTTAGCATTTTCAACATATTGAAGAGTGAAGTAATAATTTGTGGACCTGATCCACAATAATCATGAACTTGTGGTATGACTCTTACTCTGTTTCTTACATCAAGCCTGCTTATAAACATGCTGTCAAAATGCAGTTGCATTTAAAGGTCGACTCGCAACAAAATTTACATTACAGTTATTTGGTATCAAAAAATTCACCATGTCTTACTCTACTGGGTTGTAGGTGCAGAATTTGTAGAATGGTAATTACAAGCTCTTAAAAGCTCAAAAATGAACAGTTAATCGCAGCCATCAGGAAAACATCGTAGGTTAGAATCCCTGTATTTTGATTACGTACTCAACTCAATGTAGTTATTGTTCTGACATGCAGTGTTATCACGTAAAATTAAAGGCCAATCACAGCCTCGGTATAAAACGTCTCGTAGCACTAGTTTATGACAAACACTTCGGGTTCTACCGGGAAGCTCTCATCAAATATACATGCTCAATTATAAATGGTCGCTACTTTACAATTTTTTTAGCTTGGTGTAATTTTTTTGTCGTAATTTGATCATGTGACCCATAATTCCTGTCAAAAAGCATGAACAATTTCTGCAGAATCCTTTGACTATCGCAGGTGACCAACAGGCTCCTCATGTCATCAGAGGATGGTATACATTCATTCGAACTAAAGTTAAAAAATAAAATAATTTTTAGGCGAGGTTTTGAGATATCAGTGCTCAAAGTGACAGCATTACAATGATCAGGAAATAGTCACCTAAGGACAATAGACATGATTTATTGAATACATGAGGTAAATTTGTAAAAATATTTTGACAAATGAGGTTGCAAAAAAGTTTAAACAGAAGCCATCACTGCGCAACTTACACCCCATTTTAGCCGTTTCGTAAAGGGATTCCAACCTATGACGTTTTTGTGATGGCTGCGATTAACTGTTTGCTTTTGATCTTTTAAGATCTTGTGATCACTTTTCCCCATATTTTGCACTTACAACACAGCAGAGTAAGATACGGTAAATGGTTTGAGACTAAATAACTGTAATGTAAGTTTTGTTGCAAGCTCACCAATAATTTACGCATAAATTGTCTCAGTTATTTTTTTAACCATTTAAGAATTAAATTAGCTATAATAATAATTAGCTCGATTAATATTAAAAGCTTGGAAACCTCTGGTATTGTTTTTTTTTTGAATTATACACGTATACAATATGATTCTCAAATACAGCAAAGCATGACGTAAAAGTAATACAAAGCAGATTTTACACTGATTGCTTCTGTTTTCTTTTGACGAAGCTGTTTCAGTGCGAATCAAATTGTTCAACTCCTGAGCTACTGTGAACCTAGTAGGACAGTAAAGATAGTCAAAGTGTTTCCGCATAACCAAGTGCTGCATGATGTGGCTTTGTCAAGCTTTTGTACGAATGGGTCGCAATCTCAAAAACCATGGTCAAGTCGCAAACCATGAAGTTGAGTTATCCGACTATAAAGCTGCACTAACTGAATAAGTAATACTTTTTTTTAGATATACAGCTATTTCTATGACAACCAGCTACAATCTGTTTAGATTTTTAACTTCAGCATAATTTTCTGGATATAAATTCAGAAATCTAGATAAATATCACAACATCTTGATTGATATTGGTTGCTATGACATTTTGAAATGTAAACACAATTGTGCATTAGTTTTTGTTTCTCAAACTTCAACACTTGTTTTCTCGGAACTATGTTTTGGCATTAATGGTTTCAGCATTCAGCATGCATTAATTACATGCATTCAGTTTATTGACCATAAAACCTGGTGTAATTGAGGTAAAATCAAAATGTTGTTTTGCAAAATAGCTGTGAACTCACTCCTTTTGATAGTAGTGTAGATAACTCCCAATCTCAAACCACTGATTTAACCATGGTTTCTGAGATCATGACCCAAATTGTTTATGATTAGTGAGTAATTGACAAATTACTTTACTGTATATATACCTGAATGAAAAAAACAATTGTTTGTATATGTTGAACCAATAAAAATATGTTTACAACCCAAGTGTAGTTTCGCTTTGCGAATACTTGCTTTATGACAATTTCTTCTTAGAAATGACAGTCATGTCGGAGGCATAACAGCCACAAATTTTTACTAGTTTTAGTTCTATGGACTGGGTAATTTTATTGAGTAATAGTGCTGATGAGAGTAATTATTTTTATCAGTAATAATATATTGTAAACTAATAATATTCATGAATCATCTGACTCGAGTTTTATGCTCACCTCACGGTAATTTCAAAATGAGCGAAAAGTGTTCCCTCTCATTCTGCAACACATTTTTTATAGTTTTCGCGGCATCAACTAACGTACTATTATACTGATTAATTTGCTATAAAAAGACTGTTAATAGATCATGTGGTTTAAAGTTATAACCATTTATACAGACTCATTTTAGAAATTAGGTGTCACTAATTACTTATGTCGCAGTAAAGAAATTCCTTTCGTAGTAAAGGAGTTGACGTTAGTTTGTTAAATACATCATGTAGTTACCACACTGTTTAGAACAAATAGTGCTAATGTAAAACTACAATAAAAATATGTCATCGCTAACATAAATTTGCTACCAGTTTTAATTTTATGAAGAGAAGCCACTGCAAAAAGAAGCCACTGCAACAGGCTTTTCATAGAAATGATTTTAAACTCTATCTTAGTATGATAGATATTTCTGTAACAAGTATTGATGTGGCTAATTGTGCCTAATACTTTTATACGCTTTTGACTAAGTCGAACAAATCTAGTTTGTTTCACTCTTACCACCTGCCTCAAGTCGGTGCAAATGATCATCAAAAATTTGATTTCTTTGTGCCGCTAAAAATGGCACATTAAAGAAAATTTAGTTTGGTGAACACTCAAATATTGGTTAATTATTTGTCTTGCTAAAAACCGTAATAGACTCATCTGGATTACATGTACAACTTAGCTGCCTAGGTTGCTAACTCGTAGTTCCGTGGCTTGTTATCATTTTGCTTGTTAGGGAGTAGTAATCTTTTTAAAAAAATGAACCCGCTTTTTTTGTTGGAAACATACCATTCAAGCAGCAAATGTATGTCAGTGCTACTGCGCATTATGCTGGTTAATATTCTCAGCTTTGTTAATCATTCTTAGTATTGAATAAGTGTTGCTGCTTTTTGGTTTGTCTCTTTTTCCATATATATGTAACTATTATGTATGACTTTTTAGCTTCATGAAGCTGGTGCAGAGTTCTTACTAACCCTTTAGTGACCGCGGGCTTACGGCTGGAATTCCCCCAGCGCACCAGAGCATTTACTATGGTTATTTGAGCCTTCGATACCACTGCGTAAAAACTGCATCAACTTTCATCAAAATTGAGGTAGATACATAAATTAACATGCACAAGAATGCTGAGAAATTTCTCTACAAGCTGATTTTTTTTATGTAGCTAGCTTGCATTTGCTTTCCTGCAAAACTCTCAATTCGTTGAAGCGACAAGTTTTTTTTATTTTTGTTGGTCATTTTCAATAGTTTTTATATTTATTAAAAGCAATTTTGCAATGTTGTATAAATAATTCCTGCATGGATTTATATGTTCACAACAATTTAAAAAAAAATTAGTCATCCAAGAGCATTGAAAGTGGAGTTATGAGCTCCAATGTATAGCGGGAGCGCCACTGGAAATGCTCAAGACGCCTTGTCCATAAGCAGCGCAAGACAGTCACCCGACAAGGTTGCTCCAACTTTTGTGCAAATTGGCACAAAACTGTGAATAAATATGCATCTGGAAGCTGAGAAATTTTCCTGCAGAATGAGATTTTTTCCTCCACACAGCTTGCAAAAACTTGGCAGCTAGACATATATAATTATATGCAGTTACGATTTTTTGCTCTAGTTTTTATGCATTTCTTGAGACTATAGATCTATGTAAAAGTTTTGCATATAAAGTCAATGCACAGGTTCATGTGTGCTGCAGCAAACATTAACCGGTTGTGTGCAAGAAGAATTAAGTCGTGAGCCTATATTCACACATTTAGTGAAGCAGCAAAAAACATGAAGTAACATTTATTATGAGCAGAAACAGCAAATCATGGACTACTAGATTGCAAAACAATATGAGAGCAGAACTTTTTGATTAGACCGCTGCTCTGAAGATGAAAGTGTGCAACAAATACAGCACACCAATGCACAACTAATACAATAGATTAGCAAATTTATGTAAAAATGCTAGCAATACAAAGCAGTGAAGCATTTGCGGAAACAATAAAATGCCATTTGTAAATAAATTTAGTTAGCATGGTAAAGATCAAAACATGACTTGCACAAATATATTCCACTTGTGACTCCGCTGCCAGTGCATTCAGCTTGCTCGTCGACAATGTATACAGACAACTGGTGCACATAGCCAGAGACAGCAACGGAAAGCAAATTACTTAATTCCAAATTTAGATCTGTTAGATGGAATATACTGTCTGAAGTTGAGCCATCCTTCCCATGCCAGCAAGCTTTCATCTACAGATATAAATTTATCAGAGTGAAAAACAGGATAGAACCAGTCACATGTCATGGCAAAAATTTTTTCTAACTTGAACATTTTATTGCCAGTAGGGTCTTCAAAATTGTCAATAAAGTGTAAGCTTGCTTCTAATTTTCTTTCAATTTTTAAATTGATTAAAAATCAGCGTAGATAATAAAGGAATGTCACAGTGGACCAGTAAGGCAGCATAGTAGGCTTTTTGAGAATACCTAAATGCAAAACTAAACAAACAACTCGCCAAATCTTTATCATCAACAGGCTCCGACGCATCGCAATGTTTTTGAAGGCCATATTTATTTGTTTCGTTCAAAATAATATTTATAGTGACCGATGTTTAAAAAGCTTTGAATAATAAAAAACACCTACCTGTTTAAGAATTCAAACTTATACTCCTGCCAGACTGTTAGCAAAATGTAATTATTTTGGTTTTAAATCAGCTCCTCTTTGATATCCGTCATTATTAGCCGTTTCAACACCGGCCGTTTAAGTCTCACTTTCGCAATCCCATTCATTTTGTTGATTCTCTTTTTTACTTTCATCGGCTTCCTCACATTTTTTGGTCTAAAATCCCCTTCTTCACTTTCAAACCTGTCGTTATCTTCCTGTAAACAAATCTTTTTAATAGCGCTTCAAATATCGCATCCGTTCATGATGATCAGCTTTCCATAAAGACCGTTCAACTTCTAACAAAGTGTTCTTTTTGCACATGCGTAGAAGGGAGTAATTACAGTCTCAAAACAGTAGTATGATATCTTTTAAAACTCCTCAAAATATTAATGAAAAATGTTAGTGCCATTTTTAAAATAAATAAATGAATTTAAAAAATACCTATCGAAGACTCAGATCTGATGGCAATTACGGGTTTGGTGCGCTGAGACTGCGCTCTCAGCCCATAAGATTTACGGGAACGGTGTGGAAAAGGTTAACAATAATTTGGTTGAACGTCAGGTTCTGGTTATTATGTTTTACAAATTGGACTATGCCCTGTGAATAACTGCTTAATTTCAATTATGTACACAGCTCCTATTCACCCTTGCATGTTTATAGTTGTCGTGTTCTTGCATTCCTGTTACCTGTTTACCGGCGATAGCACTTGTACAAACTATAGGTTAGCGTAGCGTCTGAGACAGGAACAGAAACTTGCAGTTAACACCCATGGTGACGAGCTCTAAACTTTACCTTACAATAATATCTAGAAGCCAAGTCCAAATCAAGGTCAGACAACTGACAATCGATTTCATGACTTGGTTATCGCTTTTGAAATTTTGTTCACATTGCTTAAGTCATGCTCTTCTAATGCCTAAAGACTACACCGGTGAGGAATATAAAAGCTGTGATTGAATGTCAGGGCTAGAATACCAAATACACTTCTACTTGCTCAGTTTTTGTTTTTTCTTCAGCAATCAATGAACTTGCAAACGATTTGCTGTAAACGTATTTTGAAAACAGTTAATGTAAATCGGAAAAGGTTCTATTAAAAAAAAAATTGTTATTTCTATTTTGTTATGAATCATTGCAGAGTGCTGCCATAGCATGTCCTGCATCCTCTTTGATGCTAGTCAAGTTATCTACAGAACTGGCAATTTAAGGTTCAAACAGCTTACATACATCTTTGGGATGTTTCTGGTCAGAAGAGAGTGGACACAAGAACTTAGTGAAGGTAAATCACGGTGTTTATAGACCAAAATATTGAGAAACGTAGAATGAGCTTTAGTGAAAAAAAATTTTTTTTTTAGAGGTATTTTACTAATATAGAGATAAAAAATCACTTCTAGTCTTAAAAATTCAATTATATTATTTTTGGCAAATACATTTAACACTTTTGCTATCACATCAATTTCTGACCAAACAAAATTAATTCAAACAAATTTTCAAAAAACTGATATACAGCTAGTATTTAAGTAATATCACAAAAATCAAAACCTACCGTTTCACTGTTAAATGCATCTTTTTCAAAAAAATTCTACAAAATAACTATGAAACTGTTTAGTGAGTCCCAATCTCACAAATGTTCTGACGCTTTCTTTGCGTTGAATGAACGCTGTGTGTTTCTTATTGCCATGACGATAATGATCTGGTTTTTCTGTTTTGATAATAAGTAGAAATGAAACTGTTAGGCTAAAAATTATTCTATTGGTTGCGGGTGATTGGCAACCAAATTGTTTTGGTAGAGACAGAGTTTGATTTGTCTAGCTAATGTGTGTGCTCCGTAATGAAAAGAAAAGTGAAACCCTCATGATAAGCCAATATATCGGCTTATGGTCTGTACTTATATTACCTCGGAAGCCGTGACATCGGCTTATGGTAGCGAAAGAGTTAATAATTTGCCCCATGCTATACCCTTTATAACTTTCAATGGCATTCATGTTGGTTAATAGATTGACTCGCATATTAGTATTACTTACAATCTGTTTGTGATAAATCCAATTTTTGCTCAAAATCCCGTTCTGCTTGTCATAGCTATCTTTTGCAGTTATCCTTCATTTTTCGTGATACACAGGGACATTGGTTCTTTGTGAAAAGTGAAATCGCAAAATAAAAAGTAGTTTTTTTTACGTACTATATATACATGTACATGGCTCAAACTTTTTTTGTTAAAACACTTGCATTTTTCTCTAAACATAATGTATTTGTTTCCTGTATGATAAATAAATTGAAGTTCTCTTGATTGACTGTTATGTTGTATTTCAATTTCAATCCCTGTATGGTAATTCAAAGAATGAACTTCAAGTGTATGGGCATAGTTTGGACTTTATCTGGTTGGAATATCTGTCCAGTAAATGCTCTTATAATGCATTCCTCTTATAACGGGAACTCCACCTAAAATAATTTATGTAAAGCTTTTGTTTGATGCAACATAAATACTTTCACATGAAGTAAAGTGTCAAGTTGGTGCAAATTCTCAAATTCAATGACGAGAATTTTATAGCTGGCTTTAAAAATATAGTTTACATTCTTGCCGAACTGGAGCAATAAGAGTATGTATAGGGTTCGCTATTATAGATTTTAGTACATTGTTAACTCTTTTGCCACCGCAAGCCTATGCATCAGCTTATCAATAGGGTTTCACTTTTTTTATTAGGAAACCCACACATTAGCTAGACACATCAAATTATGCCTCCAATTAAAGAAATTTGTTTCCAAGCAGGTGCAACCAATATAATTCGTTTGCAGTTCAACCATTCTAACATTTCACAGTAATTTAAGTACAGACAGTAAGCCGGTGTATTGACGTTTCAATAGGGTTTCACTTTGCTTTTCATTACGAAACCTACACATTAGCTAGACTAATAAAGTCTGGTCTCGCACGAGACCACCTTGTTGCTAGTCAGGTGCAACCAATATACATTATTTTTGTTCAACTATTCAATTTCCAATCATTTTTTCAAAACGGCAAAACCAGATCGTTATCGCAAACAAAGCGTCAGAAAAATTGTGAGAGTGAGATTCACCAAACAATTCTAAGCTTACCTTGTAGAGAACATTATTTTAAATAAGATGCATTTTACAGTAAAATAATATCTGTTTCATTCTTGAGTTATTGCTTAAATACTAGCGGTATATCGCTTTTTTTCGAAAAACCGTTTGAATTAATTTGGGAAGTTTAATCATTCGGTCAGAATTTTATGCAGTAGCAAAAGAGTTAAACTAGTTTGCCATTAGAAGATGTCAGTTGTGTCAAAAAATAGAAAAAAGACTAGCCTTTCATAAACTCCCAAAAATTGGAAAGCTACCTATTGGTGCAAGCATTGGAGTATTGATATACCCAGATGAATGTTATGAGCTCTAGTCTCATCAAAAATATATATTTTTCCTAACTGTATCCCGACGATGGATAAATGAAAAGTCAGACAGACACCGCTTTCACCTTGTTAGTTAGCAACAACAAGTATCAATCAGTCTTTTGGTTGCTTTTATTTACTTCACCTTCTTGTTTGTCTCCAAATTCATGTCTACTGCCAATTAACCAGAATGTTTTTAATGGTTTAATCGGTTGATATGAGCATTAAAGTGGAAATTTTACCTGAGCTAGTAATTATTTCAGTTTTCTTGAATAGTGTTACAAAAACGAACTGTAACAAACAGGCGCAGTGGCACTTGCATGCCAATGGCAGAGTAACTTTATTGTAAAAGCACATGCCATAATCGTGTAAACCAAGGCTGAAAATCTGTTCTACTAGAAACTTCTGAGCTATTTAAAGGACTTTAATAATGTCTATATAATCTCAGATTTTTTGAATTTTTTTAAAGTGCTCGAAAGGGCAACTTCATGTTTTTTTGTCCCAGCATTGAACCTTCTTCAAATAGATTACAATTTTTGGAGAAAAGCCGTCTGCACAGCAATTGAAGGCTCATGTTGTTCGTTTGAGCTTAGGACATATTATTTTAGTGTTAATTGTGTTTTAGTTGTATCATGTGTATTTTGGAAGAAAACATTAAACCTAGAAAGAGTAATTCAAAGTGGTCTAAAAACATGCGAGTTATAAAGCAAGCTGACTTATTTTTAATAATCCTAGCTTAGACAACTGAAAAAATTATTTCTGTAAGAAATGACATCTTGAAGCATATTTGTTAAAAAAATTATTTGCTTGCAAAATCTGTTGGTCTAAACTTTTCTTGATTTTGCTGGACGTACTATTTTAGTGTTAACCCTTTGGCAGAGAAACGACTAAAATGTCGTTTACCGGTTGCGTGAAGAAACAAAATTTATGTCGCTTTCGGTAGACGTTTATAAAACTGTCGCCTAGTAACGTTAAACAAAAGATATGAACACTAGTAAGTTTTAAATATCATCAACAATATATCGGTTGATGATTTACAATATGAAATGATTATCTGAGAGGCTTTGATTTGTGCTAAAAACTAAACAAATTGCCTCTCCTTGAAAAAGAATAAAATTTGGAAAAAACAGTCAACATCAGCTCGACTTTCAAAACGGTAAAATAAAAGATTATTTGATCCTGCGATCATTAGTGACTTTTTGTTTGATCAGAATCAAAATAATTCAAATAATAGAAGTGATATAAACTTTTTGGATTTTTAATAAACTTGGAAAATATAGGGAAAACGATCGTTGTGGTGTCAAATGCCTTCCAACGCTAAGTCGGTTAATATGCATCGGCAATGTGAGATTTCAAAATTTGATCACTGGCCATTTAAGAAGAACTAAATAGTTTTAGTGTAATCAGTATTAATAATACAAATAAAATCCACATTGATCGAAAAGTGTGCGTGAGGATCTTGTCTGTTTATATTTGCCTCCAGTGTCACCTGCCTACAATAAATGATTTTAGTTTACATAAAACCTGTTGTTATTCAATAAAAGCACTGATTCAACTTATGCTACTTCTATTTCAGCTCATCAAAAATTGGTAAACTTGCAATGAATCTATGCACTTATTTTATATATTTAGCTCTTCATCTTAAGCTTTCTTAAATTGCAATTGAGGTCCGTAAAAGTCGACGATAATTTTTTGCGATAGATGTAAGAAATAGAGTAGTAGTCATACCACAAGTTCATGATTTTTGAACAATTTATTACTTCATTCTTTAATAAGTTGAAAATGCTAAGACGGATTAAAAAAACTATTGATCTTGTTGGAAGAGAGGAAATTTGAATTGCCATTTGATGTTATAAAAAATTGCTAAAACATTTGATGACCAGGATTCACAAGAGCACTTTTAATTGTATCATAGTTTGGAAAACATAATAATATTACATGAGCAGACAACTCAAGAATTTAAGTGAGCAAGAGTGTTGCCTAAAACGGTTAATACAAATGGTTGTTTAGTTATAGCTAAAAGGCCAGTGTGCCTGGTAGTGGTAGCATCATTACCATATCAATCTATATAGAACAACGTAATACACTTTTTATTAGAATACAACATATTTTGTTATACAAATCGCTACTCTCATAAATGTAATGGCTTTTGTTAAATACCTAACTTTTACCAATGAATGTGTATGCCCTCAGGTTAGAATGGCCCCTATTTTTGAACCAAACCGCCTATGAGATTTTTATAAACATATCAATCAACAGAACTTATTACATATAATGATGCAAAGAAAAAGCTAAAAGTGTGTTGCAGTGTGAGCTCGGTCGTGTTCTCAGCCTTTTCCGCTAATAACATAAGAAGCAATCAGTAATCCATTTTCAAAAGTCTATTGATTGCCCATTTCTGAAACCTTGGTAACTTTAAAGGTCTGACACGGCTGGTTAAGTAACCAGCCGTGTCAGACCTTTAAAGTTACCAAGGTTTTTTACTACACTTGTAGTAAAAAACGAAATTGCGAGAACAGAAATATGTGCTCCCAAAAAACGGAAAATCCCAGGTCGGTGAGGGTTGTTAACATGTTTTCTATTGGTTCAATGCAGGCAGATGATTCTTTTCTTTCAAATAGGTACACGTATGACAGGCTAATTAATCAGCTACTCAATAAAAATGTGTTTTGTACAAACATATTTGTAAGAGCCATAGAACATTGATCTTGGCTATACGCGTATGTTGTGCCGAGCTGCACTGCCTGTTGTATGTAAATGTTGTTTCAGCCTGTTGCAAGTAAATATTGTTTCTTTTTTAGATCAGCTGTCTCAATGAAGTTCTGCTTGGCTTTTAAATTGGCATCCCACTGTGTGGTCGTGTTTCAGTCAGTGTTTTTCACCTCCGTGTTTCAGGTCGCAAGCAGAATTTCGCGATAGTAAAAGTACTTAGATGATACACCCCAAGATGCATTCAAAACAGTATTGTACGATAGCTTAGTGCTATAGACTACAACCCTATTCTGGTGTTTCAAACTATTGCCAGTTAGGAGTGTGGTAAGTAGCAGCTAAAGCTAAATGTTTTTATTATATAAAATACCTAAATACTGGCAAGGCAGAAACGCATGGAAAACATGTAACTATAGAAACTGTTCATAGCAAGATATCCCTTTTGCTGCCATATGCGCATTTATGCAAAGTGTATGGCCAACTGTCATATGCACACTATAGCAAATTTTCAAGCAGTCGCATAGTAACTTAATTTTATTACTTGTTGATAACATAACCAACGACCTTTAGTACTTTTATAGTATTGACAGTGTTGTCTAAATATTTTTCTATGAAAGTTGCATAAATTCGCAAGTCTGTTTTAAGTCTTTGTTTGGAAAATTTCAACTCGGAAACGCTCATCTTTTTTTCAACATTTGAACTATTTAGCGTTATTATGGCCTTCGCAAGTTCCTCCGACTTAAAAAACAAAGAGTTACATATGTTGATGAAATTGTAGCCAATTCAAAATCTGGCTTAGTAATTAGAAAGATAATGAAAGACGCAGCACTAACTCTGACGGTAATCTGCTAAGTTCTGACGGAAATAATAGTTTTGTAAGTGTAAGTAAAATTGGAGATGATCATTTTAGTTTCATTGCGATCACAGCTTTACATAGGTTTAGTAATGCACAAAGCATAAACATGTCGATTTGGTGCATAGCTCTGGTAACACGTTTGCAAAATAAAATGTTACAAAAATGTTTTAGAGTTTGAAGTTTAAAAAACCCATGAACATACCATGAAGTAAAATCACGATCTTTCAGTAAAATGACTGACAGTGAGCCGATGCTTAATTGGTACATGGATGGCAGCAATAGGCATATCTAAACACACCAACTTTAGAGTGTTAAAGGCCAACTGAATAATAAGGGATTTTTATACAATTAAATAGTCAATCTGTGCATGAAAAAACATTGACTGTTAGACAGTTAATAATTTTATTCAGCTCAAGAGTTGGACTAAACTTGGTTTGTACTAAAAATACCATGGCAGTCTAGAGTGCGGTAAAATATTGTCAGTTGCAATAATTAAACATTGAATTATTGCAAACTATTGCAAGAAGGTCAATTAGCACAATTGTTATTGTGTCAGTCTAACGCGTTGAATCTTGCAAGTTTAAATCCTATGTGACACAATTTTTTTTTTTCTGATTTCCAACTGTGGCTTTAGATGGACATATACTGTTCTCATAATAGTACAGGCTGAATGTGTACAATGTTGTTGATTTTTGTGCGTTTTGCTTAGAAGGGAAAGGAACAGTACCGCTGTAATTGTTGGTTTGTAAAATAGAGCTTTTCTTAATCCAACTATTTATTACATATTATATTTCAATGATACCATTCTTAACTAAGATTTGAACAAAGAAGCATTAGCTTGAAATAAATCACTGATGATAATCATTGTTTTTAATTTTACTGAGCGAAATGATTTGTGTTAACCACAACATTAAAACAAACTTTTTCAAAGAAAAGCTTATTGATTAAAGTTTTATTGTTAGGTGGAACATCAGCATACTTAGAATTGCAATATCTTTAGGAGAAATGTAATTATGCAGTTTCAGTAGGAAGACATCTTCTGTGCCACACTTACATGTAGTAGTGCTGCCAAAGTAACCCGCTGCAAGAGCTTCCTTTTAAAGTTCAGGTCCATTTCCTAAGTATTTTGAAACAACGTGATGGAGCACACTTTTTAGTAATTAATGTTAGAAAACTTCCTTGATATTTTGGGAAAGTCTGTAAAATGGGTAGGGTTCAAAATTCTCCTAATTTTCAACTATACAAGCGGGTTACTAAATGGTTTCTTTGCAGGAAGAGCAGCAACTCTACCCGTTGAAGCATAGTGGTCTAGAATGCCTGACCTTCAAACGACAGGTTGTTGTTCAATTTCCAAAAAGATCTCCAGTGACAGGAAAGACATCCAACCTTGAAGTTCTTTCTGCAACTGGGCGTGTCTGCAATCAGCAAAGTTCCCTTGCCAATTACTTTAGAGATGTCTTGCTAGAATATTATTGTAAAAAATTGTGCCTAGCCGTTGGTTACACTAACCATAACATATTGCACTATACTCAACATGCAAGGGACTGCTCACACAAATCGCAGGACAATTATTGTAGCAGCAGTGTTTTGAAGCTCTAAAACTTTATTTGACAGAAATAAATCAGATAATCCATTTTTTTTGACAAAAGGTTTGATGCTATGCTTTGTAAATCATTCAATTTTCAATATTTTGGTATTGCAACAACTGTTCGGGCTGCTTTTGATGGTTGGTTCCATTTTCACAAAAGACCTTTAGGTTCATACAAACTCATTGTTTGTAATAATATTGTCTTTGTCATTGTTGCACTCAATTAAACTATTTGTTTGACACGCCTATATTAAGCTTATAACATCTCTAAACTCTACTCCCTAAAGGGGCCGCTTATGAATTCATTTTTTTCTTTTGACTAAGAATGATATTTTGAAATGAAGGTGTTGACCAATGTGGATAAATGCGAGATGAATATCTATGTAAACTTCACAGTGTGTTCAAAGTTACTCCTTGGTTTCATCGAAGGCTCCTATCGTAAATTTTTTTATAATTCAAAGGCCACCACATGCTATCTTTTCCAGTTTTGTCTGCTAGTAGCAATGATTGGATTTGATGAACATGTTTTAGTAACGAAAGTGGTCACAGTTCATGTTTGAAATTTATGTTTTGAACATTTTAGCTATGTGAATGTAACGGGCATATTTTCAGCATGCTTGAATATATGCGATGCTTTAATATATGATCACAAAGTGTATTTGTTTCTATGTGAAAACTATGATGATCTCGATACCAATCCGATCATTATTGCAACTTGTTTAAAACTAACAAAATGCTAGTTCTTGTGTTGCTTAACACGAACAAGCTATAAAGGGTGAAACAAAATTTTCATGTGGATAAACAATATGACAAACATTTGATCAAAGCACAAAAATATTTGCCAATAAGTCTTTTTTTTTGGCATTAGTTGATCAAAGTCCTGAAAACCAAATTAGTTGGCTTTTGCAACCTATTATTAAAACATTTTATCTAATAATCAAGGTTCATTGCAACTAAAATCCTTAAAATTAAATATCATATGGAATTTAGCTAAATTCATATAAAAAGAAGTAATGTAGACCTTGACACTAAGACTATCTAATGCTAGACATAAAAAACCTAATAGGAGTCCATGAAATTAAAGAGAAGATAATTGCTTGTGCAAAAGAGAAAACAACTCCAAATTTTGTATAAAAAAATTCAATTTATGCGCTAATGGGAGGCCCTCCAATTCATACTACAGAGCCTCCCAACCTGCAAAATTTTCCAAAATGTTGCATTCTCCGGCAAAATTTTTGCAAAATGCAAAATAGATACGTATGCGATCAGCATGACGAGTAGAGTTGTTTTAGCATGTTTTTAGCGAAGCCTCCTATCAGAAGCCTCCTATTATCCAAAAGCCCTATATCGTGGATATATTTTCCAAAGTGGCCTCCTATTCACTACAATTTGACTATATATATATATATATATATATATATATATATATATATATATATATACTCATGCTACAGACAGTACTGTTTCGGCTATTGAAGCCTCATCAGTGCAGCTCAGAGCTTAGGCAAGAGACACAAATTCCATTACCAATGAGAGTTGACTTCCTGCCACGAAACAACTAAGTTGCCTCGCAGACTTTAAGAAAGTCAATGTGCTGGCACCTATGTATATATATATATATGTATATATATATATGTATATGCATAGGTAAAAGCGTAAGGTCCGAGCAGAGTGGTCAATTATAAGATCAGGGCAACTTAGAATCAATAAAACATACTATAACTTTAGATAAAACACTTTATTGCTATTAGTTTCATGCTTTGTAAGAGCAATCTTTAGATAAAACGTTAGCACCAGTAATCCATAATTTTCCAGCTATAAAGTTTTAGTAACTTTAATAGTTCTAGCTATATATAAGTAACCAAAGCAGTAAAATAAGCACGCACGTGCAAGCGTGTGTGCTTATTTTTGTGTGCTTATATATATATATATATATATATATATATATATATATATATATATATATATATATATATATATATATATATATATATATATATATAGGTTGATCTTTGGCAAGTTCCTTAGTTGTGTTATTAATATATGTAAATAAACATTTATGATGTCGTAGTAAAACTCCTTCGTCTCTACCACAGACTAGGTTTTCTTTGTCTTCCCTGCTAACATAATTTTATTCTTTTGGTTTCCGGCTAAAGTTAGCTTCCCCTTTTTGCCCAATTCAAGCAAATTCATTGATGCATTGGCAGTAAATAGTACGGAAAAATAATACATTATCTGATCATCTTTTGTATAGGGATGTTTTCAAAAAGTGCCAATAAACAACCTATGTGATTCCTGGTGTAAATATTTTATTCCTAAATGTCTAAGCTACTCCTGTCATTTATGTAGAGCACCCCCATATAAACTGTGGTAATTTTATTGGTTGCCAACATTTGGTAGTTGAAGTGACCCTAAGTGATTTAAGTAAAACCACTGTGTTTGTGGCATGTTCTTTTGAGAATTCTCCCTTTTTACTCGTTTTATGTAAATATTTCCTCTTTATTGTAGTTAAACCCGAGAGCCTTGTGATAAATGGACCAGATCAGATAGTAGAGAAAAATGAGTTTACATTCAGCTGCATAAGTACTGGAGGAACTCCTGACTCTGTGCTGCAATACGGTTTGTGTTTAACTACATGTAAAACAAGTCTACAATGTTTTATTAACTGGTATGATCTAAGAATGTTATAAAGTTTGTACATTGAAGCTATCTTTCATAGCCGCGCTCAATTTCACAGCAAGTTTAAATCTGTTTTCTTGGTTGTTTTCTTGTGTGAAACCTTTTTTGGTTTCCTAAAGACAAATTTTGTTACAATTCGCGCTCCGTTTGTTCAGCGCAAACAGGAAATCATGTATTTGTTGTTTTTATGGTATTTTACCATGGTATTAGAGCATTTAATATAGGAAAATTTGTATAAGAAACCTTTCATGCTCATTGGAACCTTTACATTCAAAATAACTTTGCTTTATAACCTGTTCCAGAAGTAGAAGATTTTGTAAATGGTAAACCAAATTGATATATAGACATGTTCTGATTTATTTCAAGCTTCCTTAAAAGTCATTCTTAAACTTTATATCCAAGCAAAGCTTCAAGTCTTAAACAAAAACAAATTAGTTATAATACTACATAAAAAATATAAAAAGTACACAAAAAGAGGAGAAAGAGCAGAGAAATCTTGAAAAGTAACCATGAAACCATAAAACCACAAACGTTTAGGCCTGAGGCTTAGCTTTGGGCTAAAAGTCAGCCTTAGGTTACAGGTTTAGTCTTAGGTATTAACCCTTTGAACTCTGACACCCTGTATTCAGACATCGTATAAAGTGTATCAGAGGACCTAACAGCTAAAATATCGGCAGCCACATGGCATGGTTTAATAATGGTGTTTTAAAGAGACAGTGTAAACCAATCAAATAATTGTTGCACAGAATGTTAGACCAAAAACCTGTTTTCTATTTCTAATCTAAACTTGTTCTTCAGACATAGCCTTAGACACAAGGCTTAGACATCAGCCAAAGATAGTAGGCTTAGCCTGAGACATACCTTGTTCTCAGACATTAGTATTAGGCCATAGTCTAAGCCTTGTTCCTAGCCTTAGTCCTCATATTTCCTATATCCTATGTCTTAGGTGTTATTTATACATATATCTATGCATATATTTATCCATATAATAACAATGTATAAATATACCAACTGTACTACCTCCTGTTGCTCGGTTAATAAAAATTCTTTGGACAGATAATTCATTTGTTTTCGACATATAACAACATTTGCCATTTTAACTTCAAAATTTTATATCATGAGAAAAATGTTTTTGCTGTAATTGAAATAAATTAGGTAAAAAATAAAAGCAGCTGTAAAGGTTTTCAAACTTTTCAAACTACTTTTAAATTTCATATCATGAGGAAAATATTTCGTGCAGGTCAAATAAACAAAAAAAAAATAAAGTGAGAATAAAATGTTTTAAATTTAAATGTGAAATAATCAGCAAGTAATAGCTAATTAAAGTCGGTTTTGCTATGAGTACAATAAAAGATGATTTGGTAATGATACAATTAACTCGAACTGAGAAAAATAAATAAAAAACCTGAATATGGTGATTTACTAATAACAATTTTCGCAAAAAAGTGTATGTGTGTATAAAAAAGCTTCTTGTTCTACCAAAAGCTATACATTAAAACTTTGAATATGTCGATACTGGTACCTCTCAATACCGGTACAAATGTAAAAGTGAAATAATGCACTGTTTGACTGAACAGATAATAGCAAACCCCCAAAATAATATCCATTCTGCCTTTGTCTGACTAAATGGAGAGATAATGTTGAGGCTCTTCCCAGGGAGACAATACAATTGAAAAGACTTGGTCTTGACTCCAGATATAGTAATTGAACCTTATGTTAAATATTTCTTAACATGGGCATCGTAACGCCTGGCTGCATTGGTAAAATAACCAACGTGCGCTATAGCCGGAATGAGACACATATCCACAAACTTTGAGAAATATATATATATAGACTTATACAAATATATATAGTAAATATGCATAGTTTTATGTATGATATATGTATAGATCGTAAAGTATATCTACACACACATATATATATATACAGTCAAACATGAATAACTCGAACTTCAAGGGACCGAGCAAAAGTGTTCGAATTATCAGAGCATTCAAGTTATCAGAGCACTGTCACAAGTCCATATATTTACTTATTTATTAGTAGATACATGTACATATACAAACTATAATATAAATCAAAAGCACAAATGGCTTGTTTCAAATTAAATGTTTCTAATGTAAAGTTTAAAACGTTTTCATGAAAAAGTATAGAGATTTTTTTATCACTTGAGATTGGTTTGTTGTTTGAGGTGATGTTATTGCCAGGACGTTTTTCAGATTGACATTGGCAAAACTTGATCGTTGTTGAAATGCTCAAAAGAAAAGACATTTTTTTCTTTTGGGGTTTTACCCACGATCAATTTTGCCGTTTTTTCTTGAAGTTTATGCAGATTACCTTACTTTACCTGGCATTCGTTAAGAGCAACACTCCGAGGCAGTTCAATTAGAAGTTTTACGAGGTTTTACGGTACATTCTATATCACTCACGCTTTTTTAATAGATACTTATTGAATGTACACACGTATTCTGTGTTTAGGTCAAACGATGAATAGTTTTTTGTAGCTCAGACAACGTATACGTTTAATTACAACATTTTTAAGACGTTTTAAACATTCAACATTCCGACGTTGATTCAACACGGAATCAACGTCGGAAAACTATTCATCACGGGCTAGCCGAGTCACGCACTCAAGGATTTTCGCCACACACATACAAAACAACATGCGATTTTTGTTTTGTATGTGCGTGGCGAAAATTCTTGCGCGGGTGACCCGGCTAGCCCGTGCTATTCATCGTATCGCAGTATAAATCAAATTTCACCAAACTTTTAGAAAATTCGTTGACAAAAATATTTTGCCGATGGTGGTAATAACGACGCTTATGAATTACGAAAAGATGAAGTTTACCTCTATGGCTTTGAATAAAGTGATTTTCTAAAGCGAAAACAACCGTTTCGGTAGCTGTTGGGCAAAAAAACAGTTCGAATTAACAGTGTTGAGTTCGAGTTATCTATAGCAATTTATCATTACGTGGGAACGGACGAAAGGAAATGTTCGAATTAACCATGTGTTCGAGCTATCCGTGGACGAGTTATCCATGTTTGACTGTATATATATATATATATATATATATATATATATATATATATATATATATATATATATAGATACATGCTACAGACAGTACTGTTTCGGCTATTGAAGCCTCATCAGTGCAGCTCTGAGCTTAGGCAAGGGACACAAATTCCATTACCAATGAGAGTTGATTTCCTGCCATGAAACAACTAGGTTGCCTCACAGACTTTAAGAAAATCGATGTGCTGGCACCAGAGTGCTCAAATCACAAAAGTGATGAGCTTTGCACAAAGGCTAATAGTGCCGCACCTCTCACAGAGTGCTCAACCAAACCGAAGTAAGGGAGCATATACTCATGCTACAGACAATTATACTGTTTCGGCTATTGAAGCCTCATCAGTGCAGCTCAGAGCTTAGGCAAAGGACACAAATCCCATTACCAATGAGAGTTGATTTCCTGCCATGAAACATATACATACATATATATATACATATATATATATATCTATATATATATATATCTATATATATATATATATATACATATATATATATATATATACTTATATATACATATACTTATATGTACATCTATAGGTACATCTATACGGGCATCAATACCCACAGATAGTTGAACAACTAAGTGAACATATATATGTACATCTATATGCAAATCCAAGCATACATCTATATGTACATCTATCTGCACATCTTGAAGTACATCTATATGTACATCTATCTGCAGATCTATAAGTATATCTATACCAACATCTAAATGCACATCTGTGCGCTCATTTATACGCTCATCTATACGCGCATATACATGTATATGTACATGTACATGTATAGGTACATGTACATGTATAGCTACAGCTACCCGTACATGTATAGGTACGGGTAGCTGTACCTACACACATGTGCCACGGTGACATACACACATGTGCCATGTCATTCATATCAATGCACACATGTGCATGTTTGTGTTGGTGTCCAGCTATAGCTATTAAAATATGTGTTCTGATGGATTTTAACTCAGGGCAAATTATCCTGTAAGTTTAATATCCAGGCATTATACTACTGAGCTATATAAGGCATTTTGCTCAACGACTTTATCATATACTATATACTGTATGCACCCACTAAATGACGTATTACTTGAAACTATGAAGTCTATTAAATCTATGAAACCCTATGCTTTGTCGCGTTTTCTTGAAGTTTTAATTTCTGTTTTTCGTAAGGTTCATTTGCTATATCGCAGTCAAAGCCAACTCTTTCGCGCAGATAATTGTATTATTTGGGAATTAAAAGTTTTGACATTCTCTCTCGGTTCGATCAGACAAACACAGTAGGATATCTCCTTTTTACATTTATGCCAATATCGAGAGGTACCAGTATCGAGAAGTACCAGTATCAAGAGGTACCAGTATTGTGAGGTACCGGTATCGAGAGGTGCCAGTATCGAGAGATACCACTATCAAGAGGTACCAGTATCGAGATGTAGCCTACCAGTATTGTGAGCTACCAGTATCGAGAGGTACCAGAATCGAGCGGTACTAGTATCGCGAGGTACCAGTATCGAGAGGTACCAGTATCGAGAGGTACCAGTATCGAGAGATACCACTATCAAGAGGTACCAGTATTGCAAGGTCCCAGTATCAATAGGTACCAGTATCGAGAAGTACCAGTATTGAGAAGTACCAGTATTATATAGTTTTGAAAAAGTTTGATGAATAGCTTCTGGTGGAACAGTAACCCTTTTTAACTGTTATACAGTACAATTTATGCTGTAAAATGTTGAAAAAATACTTTACAGAAGTTGTTTTCTTGCTTTGGAGCGAATTAAAATTTACATACATTTATTCCAATAGGAAAAATTGTTTTGGATCTCGAACAACTCATTTTTCTAACAACATTTTGGAACAGATTATACTTGAGAACCGAGGTTCCACTGTACTTAGATTAGGAGCACTGTACATACTTGGTATAACATCATCTCATATACACACTTTGTATGGGAGCATTTCATATACTTGGTATAGGAGCATCTCACGTTTTTGGTATAGAAGCTTTTTATATATTTTAAATTTGACCATTTCTTATACTTTGTTTATTAGCATTCCGTATATGAAGTATAATGCTTGAAAGTCTAAGTGATGAAGGTTAATTTTAATTTAATTTTAAATGGTCTCACAGCAACTTCCATGATGAACTAGTTGGATTTTCAGTAACTCTTGTTTAGGGTTAACAAACACTTTATGAGAATACTACATGTTTACATACAAATTACCACCTTTTCCTTGTATGTGACACCTGTAGTGATATAGATCCTGGTTTATAGGATACATAATGTATACTATCTCCTACATGTACTTAGTATGTTGTGCTGCATTGACCAATTTGTGCTTTCTTGTTTACAGAGGTACTCCGAGGTAACACGGTGGTAGCGAATACCGACACTTACTCCCCCACGCAAGATGATAGAGGCGGGCTCACTTTGATATGCAGGAATACAGCTCATTCAAACCTAGAGAATGTCTACCCTGATATTGTCAAACAAGAAATTACTCTGGATCCACGCTGTAGGTCAACAAGTGTTTTAATTCATAACAATAATACTACGTGTTCATAAAATGAGAGGATAACAAAACTAGAGCTGGTAGTTTTAGCACTAATTAAACCACATTTTATGTTTCAATCGTAACACGACCAAACACGGGCAAAGCGAGTGTTCGGGAGCTTTATGATAAATGCATATGTGCGCAAAACTCCCGGAAACTATCCATCAATGACCATATCCAAACCCTTGTACCAAAATCCCATCAAAAGGTTTAACCTTTTTTGTGTGGAGTTGTTTAAGTATAATAATGATACAAAACACATATAAACCTATTCAAATCAGCTATCAAGTCTTTGGAAAGTGTCAAAAATATCCTAAAACCTATCCATCTGATCAGATTATACATAACTAGAAAGATTAATTTGGCCTAAAATCGCCATTTAAACCTGACAAGCCTTTTTAATGAAAATGAAGACCGGCCAACAAAATGCCCATAGAACCGTGCCACAGATAGTAGAACCATAAAGTTGTGCACATTTCACCTATCTACGGCATTGTCCAAGTGCCAAATGTTTCTGTAATAAACGTAGACCATTAGAGGCGTAGACCGTAGACCGATTTACAGGTACGAAAATGTGGTACACAGTTTATCAGCTAATTTTTTTGTCCATTTGCCAAAGGTTCCACTAAATTATTTAGAACATTAACCAACTTTTTTACATCCTATGTACAAGCTAGGGCCAAACTTCAATGCCCCTTTATGACAAGAACATTTCTTTATTTTGCTCTAGTTTGCCAAAATCTTCCACACACATGTGAATGCTAATGCTTGTTTTCTGTCACAGATCGCTGTAAAACCATTCAAGATTCAACTCAACCGACTTTCAAACTGTGTATATTAATTACACAGCAGCTTGCCATTTTACTTCTAATATTGCATTTTTCCTATTGCAGGGAAGAGAGATAAACATACAGTCAAAATGAATAACTCGCCCTCAAATAACTTGAACACATGGTTAACTCTAACACTTTTGTTTGGTTCGTTTTTACGATAAATGGTTTCAGATAACTCAACCTCGACTCTGTTAGCTCTAACTGTTATTTGACCAACGGCTACCGAGACGTTTTTTTTGCTTTGGAATATCAGTTTTTTCCAAGCCACAGAGATATACCTCAACTTTTAGTAGTTTGTAGGCTTCGTTATTACCATCATTGGAAAAACATTTTCGTCAACGGATTTTCTAAATGTTTGGTGAAATTTAATTTTTACCAAACATCCGCTTAGCAAGCAATGGTCTTTCGAAAGCAAGGGAAAGCCAGGTAACCTTTGGCAAAATTGATCTTGGTTAAAACACTCAAAAGAAAATGATTTTTTATTTCTGAGCATTTCCACGGCAATCAAGTTTTGCCAATTTTCATCTGAAAGCGTCCTAGCAGTCACATCACATAAAAACACAAACCAATATCAAGTGATAGGAAAATCTTTATACTTTTGTGGTATTTTTTGTTTTAAATTTACATTAGAAGCATTTAATTTGAAACAAGCCATTCATCATTTTAATTTAAAATATATTTTGTAAATTTACATATATCTACTAATAAATACATGGACTTATGACAGTGCTCTGATAACTTGAACGCTCTGGTAACTCGAAAAATTTCACTCGCTCCCATGAAGTCTGAGTTATCAGTGTTTGACTGTATAATATTTTCCTTTCATTATTGCTGTTTGTTGTACATAATAACACCCAGTACATTACAACTACTATTGCAGTTATCTTAGTGCACTGCCATTTTACCGCTGATATTACATTTCTCAACCAGCAGTAGGGCCCACTCTTTCTTTTTCCGTTATCACTTTAGTCGTAGGCTGTATGCCAGGGGAATTTCTAGTTATATAATTTTTTTGAAGTTTAACTTTCTGTTTAATTAACAAAAACTAATTTGCAGTCATAGTTCAATAAAAATGATTGGTACGAAAAACACCGAAAGCGTTTGGAAAGTTAATTGATTCGATACTTAGGTTGCTTTGTAGTTAGCTATATCATAAACTTAATTTTTTGTACAAAAAGAAATTGGAAACATTTTTGTATTAATAGTCGAGGACTCAGCAAAGTGACATGTATTTAATATTATTGGTAATTAGCATGTTAACATAACACAATCTGGGTTTATTTTAAAGATATTGACTTTGAAGAAGGACACTCAGGAGAACAATCTGTGACTCTCAACCCAGACTATGATCAGCCACTTGAATGCGGTATCATTGGAACTGGCGTTACCATCAGGTGGGACTGTAATGATGTATGTGCGTCAAGGACTGGCAAACAAACTGTTATTCCTGCTGATTCAGCAAGCGATGGAGATCAACAAGTTATGTCTTGTCACGGAACTGTTCCAGGAACAGGTATATTATGCATTTTTATGTAAGAAATTTACTAATTTACTGAGTGAATGTCCATATACCATAGAATTACCATAATGGTTAGCTTTAGAGCAACAGCTCACCAGTGAACTTTTGCCAGCGCTCCTGATATGAATTAGTATTTTTTGTTTGGTGAACAAATGCTGGAAATAAATAAATGGTCGTCGACACTGATTCACTTAATTTAATTAATCTCGAACCACGCAGTTAATTGTTTTGCTTATTTAAGAAGTATGTGTAATTTTTTTTTTCAATTGTATCAAAATGAGCTCAGAAATGTATGTTGCATAAAAAAACAAACATTCTCAAAATATCTCATGATACATTGTAGTATGACAAACACCTATTTAGGAAGTTATCCAATACATGTATGAGAAGACAATGTTTATGTAACTCCTGAATGCTTTGATAAGATACTGCAATGAGTAATGTCAATAATATCTAAAAATAAAATGAGTTTGCTCATTCTACTTACCATTTTAGATTCATTGTACTTTCTTTTTACTTTTTTAATATTTATTGAACTGTATGATAAAAAGAAACAGATGAAATTTTAAAAAACGATGTCAAACAATACATTTAAATTACCATATTTTGTTGGATAAAACAAAGGTTGTGACATGTGCTAACTTAGAGAGAAAGAAAAAGTGAGAAAGAAATACCAAGTTTTGAGCAGTTTTCTGGTATTTAAATCTATTAAAACAGAGCACTGCAATTTAGTCTAATATGAGACATTTGATAAATAATATTCCATTAATGCATAACTGGAGGCTTTCACATTTTGCTGATCAATTTCTTAACATTTGTTTCGTAATTGTGCAAAATTAATACAGTGTTTCTCAGAATAGCCAAGAATTGCGCAACGTGCTTAGCAAATTTCACATCAACATTCGTCTGCAAAAAGTAGAGTGAGTTTCGCTGTTTTAGACTCACTCATCCCTCACAAGACAATTATTACTCTACACAAAGTTTAACTCCATAATATTATTTTTTCTCAATTTTGACTTTTTACATACAGAGCAGGTCACCAAGTTTATTCAATCATTAAGTTTGCCTTCACAAGTTCTGGCTTTACCTCTTCTACTTTTTTGATTTTTACCCTGAGGAAGTTATTACTACTCTAGTGTTTATAATAGGATTGGAATCTAAGAAGGAAAATTTCAATATCAAATGGCGAGCAAATGGTGCTACCCCTACCAATCCAGCAGGAGCGGATAAAAAAGATTCAAGTCTTGGAACTACCATTGGAGGTGCAGCCGGTGCGGGTGTACTGATTATCGGAATGGTTGCTTTGTCAGGATTTGCAATAAGGAAACGAACAAGTAAGAGCAACATATTTTATTAATAGATCTTTTATTCTGTATCAAATGAGCACATATTATTGTGGGGAAATAAATTTAGGCCAAAAGCCAGATGGTATAGTGACAATGTTAGTTTTATAATATCTTCTTTTAAAGCATTAAAAATAGTTTGAAATTTTTTATTTCGTAAAACTACTATGACTTTTTTAAATTCAGGACTCTGGTGTGACTAGTATTCAACTACTACATTTATACAAGAACTGTTGAGTCATGTTTTTAAGAAAGAATACTATTGTATTATTTGAATATATTATAACTCATTATATGTGGAAGTATACCAAATTAAGAATATATTTTAAGATAAGTTTTTTAACTCAAATAAAAAAATTAGGTTACTTGAATCTCAGTTCTTTTGTAACAGGCTATAATTCATTTAGCCATTGCAAATAATGTAAATTTATTTTTACCAGTGACATTCACACTAGTGCTTCAAAAAATTAGTATTTGTTTATTTTGATTTAAAATACTTTGCTCACCAACATGTTGGTAATATACTGTTTTGCTTGTGCATGTACCAAAAATACATTTTAACTACAGTTTTTCATTACAGATAAATTATAATACTTACGCATAGTTTTCTATGTATTTACCCTGTTTGTACATAGAAACATGTCTAGTAAGGAAATAGTAAGTTATAAATTTATAGAGCTGGTTCTTTTTTGATATGTTGTTACTAAACTGAACTTTTTATGAAATATTAATAGAACTAAGTATTTTTGCCGATAAACTTTAATTTTTTAACAATCAATTATAGAAACTCACTAAAAATGCAACAGCGTGAATTATCTCATTTTTCACCAAAGTATAAGAATATTTTATGAAAATATAAAGCATTATGCGGTTGTAAAAAGCTGTTCGGTATTTGCTGGGTGCAACGGATGAACTAACATGTAGTTTTAACTTTTAGAGTTGAAAGGTTTTTGCAGTTCTGTGTGCAGCAAAAACATTAACAGCAGAGTTATCACAGAATATGGAATAAATTGGTTGAATGTACTTTTTCGAAAAGTGATATTTCCTTTATACATACGCTTGGTTTTCATTTTTGTGTAAAAAATAGTATCCTCTTCAGCCGCTCTCCAACTCAATCATGTTTATGATATCCAATTATGACCACAATAGGTACGATGGAGGATCAAAGTGGTGGAGCTGGAGTTGATGGAAAGCATGTACAAGGGTTAGTATCCAGTCTATCTCTTTTATATCAGAGATTGTTACTTCCTCCATTTGACTTGTGTACAAGGTAGGAAGTACTAAGTGCAAACTATTAATTTACCATTTAGTAAACTAATAGACAGTGATTAACATATTTGTATTATGAAGTATGTCATTAGGAGGTATCATACACAGTTTTACTATAATACTAACTGTGTCTTTCTGCCTGTCTGAAACTCCACTTGGATGCACTAGTTAAAAAGTTGTGCAAAAAGATTGCATTTTATGGGATTCAAACTCCCAATATTCAGTTTAGCAAATCATCACTCTAACAGCTTCACTAGTCAACCGCTTTCTGGTGATTTGATATAATTGTGTAAATAGTTATTATTGGTGCTTTATTGGCATACCTGATGCTTTCTCCCCCTACTCTACACTCTTAGGTTACTAGGAATTAATAATTAGTCAACAATAATATTTTATAAACTGCTTCCCACTATTATTTTAACTCTTCAATTTCATGAATCTGTCGCTTAGTCCATAGTTTTCAGACTTTCGATGCCAAGGGCTTAACTTTATTCAACGTTTGCAAAAACATTTTTGAACGTTCTTAAGTAATATCATTGATTATACATAAAGGAGGGTGTCAATTTCAAACGCTGATTCTCTTATCAAATGCAGAGCAACTCTGTTTCAGTGTAACTCAAAAGATCCTGCGTAAATGGCTTTGCACGTACTGTACGGTAGAGTACTGTACACACTATCTTTAAGATTGGTAGCTACACTTGAATTGCTAAGACAAGTCTCTGGCCAATATTTCACTTGTTTCACCATCTTAATTTGCTTAAAAAAGTATTTCTTCACCTCCAACATGGCGATCCTTCTTTGAATCCTTATTATTAAAAGAGTCTCACGTGTGCGTCATATTCATAGTGCAAGCAAACAAATTATCAAGCATGTAAAAAAAGAATAGAACGAACAACAAAAACGACGTGACACCAAAACTAAGTGACTCACTAATGTCGTTTCCCTCTTCGAACAAACACAACAAAGACTATTCAATTCGCTAGATGAAACTAGTTTGTAATGATCTGTGATGTTTAGCCCCAATTATGTTAAATATTGTTGTAGACATTTTCGTTGGGCGGGTTTGTAACCTTGAAATAGTGAAAGTTTAGACTGTGGTAACACAAGGACTCTCTGTTCTAAAGCTCGAAGTTGACTACATGATTTAGCAATCCACAGTTGGTTTATAGAAAGCCAGTTTATAGGAATCAACAACTTTTAGGTTTATGCTCTGGTTTAAATCAGGTAGTTTTAAGGATGGAAATCTCAGATAGTTTGGGGTTAAAGGTCAATATAAGCAGCACTGTAGTTGTCTTTCTTCAGGTGAGCTTGATGATAGCAAATTATCTATGTCTTAGTAAATTATTAAGGTCAACAACAACATGCGAAGGATGCATCAGTTTTTTTGAACCACTTTATACAAAGTCATATTTAATAATTCTTGTAAATACTTCAATTATGTAGCAAACATCTAATTATTTTGGAAGAATACTGCTCTGTCAATGCACTGTATATCTTTGCATTTTATGCTGCTATGACAGATTATGCATGGTCTGTATTGTTTGTTGTAGAGCTTCAGAACCTCATACAAAGCCAACAGCTGTTTAGTTTTACCATGAAACAGATTCCTCTTGTCATCAAAAGGTAAAACTTATTTAGTTTTTACTAAACTCGTCAACTCTTTGGAAGGTATCTTTCATTTTTTTTTAAATTTTTGAGACTAAACTTATTAAATATATGCTATGCGTAACACTTCGAGGCTGTAAAGATAACAGTCTGTCAAATTTATTTTATAACTCAAACATAATCGCAGACTGTTTATACACGAGCCGTTATATACTTTGGGATGCCCTTTTGCTTATTTACCTCAAGCACTGCAGACTATAAAATATTTGATAAAGCATAGTTTTTGATGAATTTTTGTGATGTTCAATTGTTGTTTTTATTTTTTATCTTGCAACTATATGGCAGTTTTCCTCTTTATCTGAGACTTTCACATCAGCTGATTCTAACCACAGGTGGCAGCATTTGACAAGATTTTATATGAAGAGAAGGCAAAAATCAGCTGAGCAAAAGTATGGAAGTTACAGTTTTAAGATATTTCAGAATTTTGTTCGGCGTCAAACTGTTCCATACGTACATATGATATTATATCTTAGTGTGAGAGCTTTGTATCAAAATATTCAGCAAAAAATTGTCTTCCAGTTGGAATTTTAGCACCACAATATGATTATGCAGTAAAATTATGTGATACCACTTATTATGAATATGCGGTGGATTCTCAGCTAAAATGCGTTACGTTTTGAAATAAGTTTAAGTTTTCCTGTCATATTGAAGAAATATGGTAACTGGTGCAAAGACCATGATTTAGCAAAACTTTTAATTGCATACCTTCGTTGACCAAAACAGCAACACAATTATTTTTAATCTTTACTTTCACCTTATTATTTTCAGAGTGAAATTCATACAGTTACCAGTCAAGGAGCCAATTATGATGACCAGTCAAAAGTCAAAAAGGCAAAAAAGATGTCAAGAAGTTATCATGATTGTAAATTTTGTTATTGTTTCTTCTTATTTGTTTGTCACGTCAACCAACGGTAATCTAAAAAACTTCCGTCTTTCTTTTTTGTTGTCTCCATTCAATAAAATGATCTACTATTCCCCTAAATTCACGAAACTGTTTTAGCTGATGAATGATAAGCTTAGAGCCTAACCTTACATAGCGAGTTAACACATTTAATCCAAATAATCTTACATATATGCAGTAACTCTTATATTTCTGATAGCGTTGCATGACACAGAGAATTTCCTGAATAGGTTAAAACACATACAAGTTTATTATTTTACACTAAACTTGCATCACTCTATGCTTGGAATAAAAAAACTCCATATTTCCTCAATTAGCTCGCTTTTGTATAAATAAAACTTTGCGACGGCGGATCAAAAGACATGTGAGACTGAATTTTGGTCAAGTGCTTGTTGTTTCAGTAGGAGTCATCAGATATAATTTACCACCACTTTATCCCTCCATTAAATTTATTCCTTATGCTCAATTTGCTATTCCTAGTGCATGTCAAATATCTATCCAATTAAAATCTCAATAAGTAATGCTTACCTTTTAGGCATAAAATATGCATATCAGCAGTGAACTTTAAAAAATAGACTTATTGCGTTTTGACAAATTATTTAACAGTGTTTTGGCACTTACGAACATTTATTTTTATAAGTAAATTTAACCAATATGTAGTTATTTCTGAAACATTGATCTTTAATTTTATATATGAAATAGTTATCATCTTTCAATCCTGTTTGAAACTGTCCCACAGATAGAATGATATTGGTTGTTAGTTGAAGGACTTTATAAAATACTGCTATGTGGGGACTCAAACTTATGGCTTTCAACCAGGTAGTCTAGCACTTGGATTCAATCTCTGGATTTACTACATAATCTTTACTATTATAAAAGTGGTTTTGCAGTGTTAAAATTTTCTCACACGAGGAAAGAGTTGTTCGAGCGGCCTGATAAAGCTCCACTTGCTACCTGCAGCTTATTTAGTGTGAAAAGCACTGCCTGGCTTTATTTGCACATTTGGAACTTTGGTTTTCCTTTAAAAATGTGCTACAATCTATTTGATTAAAAACTGCTTTTACATGCATTAAAAATAATTGCTGCATCTAAAGCATTTGTGTATTTTAATTATGAACATTGTGTAACGATGCAGGTTAAAAACTCCTAATACATCTGAAAGAAATTCTATGCAACTTGGAACTTAATGATACTATGTTAATCAGCGTTTTAACTGCAGCAAAAAGCGGCTATGTATGTCTTGGCAAAAGCTGCTGCGGCAAAAGCCGGCGGTGCTAAAGCCAGGACAGAACAAAATGAATATATTTTAGATGTAAAAAGTCTACTATAACTTGCCTTAAATTTGTTGTAGACTTTTAAATGAAAGAAAAAAATTCTATGCCACTTGGAGCTTAAAGAATAGAGAAAGCATAATACTATTTTGCTTTATTAGTTATCTTGAGGTTTTGACTTGTGTTTTAAAAAGAGAATCATGGAGATTGACCTAATAGAAGCTGAAATATAGCCAGCCAAACACAGGTCTACCTAATAACGAATCAGAAGAAAACCTTCGAAAATCTCGAGAATTGTGACGTATGAAATCGACTTATTGGTTATGTGCCGGAGTTGCGCACCCTTACCGCCGTTACGTATAATGATGGTTTTAGGCTACGAGGTGTGAAATGCTTCTCGCGATAGTAAAGAATTTACAGACTAGCTCTGGTTTCTCAAGAAAATCAAGCAAAAATTGTGTGGTAAAGACATTTGCCCACAACCCCTCGCCATGATTTTTCAAAACAGAAGAGCAGATTTTGACTATTGTGCTTCAAATTTTAACTCGATCTCTACGGATATGCTCCGAAGATCCTCTGTTCAACGAACAGCGCATGTATAGTCTATATGCGACATCTGCGATTTGCAGCTTGTTTAGAATAAGAAAGGGGAATGTGAAATTAATTTTTGTTTATTCATCATTTTTCTACTGTGTACCTACTGCAACATTCAGTTGATTTTCATGATTATCGTCACTATTAACAGACTGTAAGTTCACTACAGTCGTAATTTTAAAAGGAATAATTTGACCGTGCTGCTCTTGCTGTAAGAAAAGAAAAAGATATCTTTTGATTTGATTTTTTCTATCTATCTATTATCTTATCTATGATTATTTTTATAATTAATATAATGATCATAATGCATATTATACACTAGAAAATCCAATGTTGTACAGCCCACGACCAAAGTAGTAATGGAAAAAGAAAGGGTACTGTTGGTTGTCGAAAAAGTAGTTCTCAGCAGGAATTGACAGAGTATAATGTAAATGAGACTTGTTTGAGATGATATAAAATAAATTTGAGGGAGCACGACTCTAAAAAGGCGCAACAGAAATAACAGAAATGTAACAGAAATAAATATTAATAAAATAATTAATTAACTATCTCAAACTTATGTTTTACAATAATAAAATAAATATTAATTCAAGCTGTAGACCTAAACTACTGTACGTAATTTAAATAACAACAACAATAATGATATAGGTTTATTATATCTCTTATTATATTGAAATGCAATAGTAAAAGTAAATGTCAAGCTGCCGGGTAATATTCAATTTGAAAGTTGTTTGTTGGCTAAAATAAATATTAATTTAAGCTGTAGACCTAAATTACTGTGAGTAATCAAACTAACAACATCAATAATCAAATATGTTTATTACATATCTGAAATGCAATGTTAAAAGTAAAATATATTGTAATATACAGTTTGAAAGTTGGTTGTGTTGAATGTAGAACGGTTTTGACAGCGATATGTAACATAAATAAGTTTTAATAAAATAAATTTTTAACTATCTCCAACTTATGTTTTACAATAATAAAATAAACATTAATTCAAGCTGTAGACCTAACCTACTGTACGTAATTTAACTAACAACAGCAATAATGAAATATGTTTATTAAATATTTTATTATATTGAAATGCAATATTAAAAGTAAAATGGCAAGCTGCCGTGTAATACACAATTTGAAAGTTGGTTGTTGGTTAAAATAACTATGAATTCAAGCTGTAGACCTAAACTACTGTACGTAATTTAACTAACAACAGCAATAATGAAATATGTTTATTATAGCTCTGAAATGCAATATTACGAGTAAACTATATTGTAATATACAGTTTGAAAGTTGGTTATGTTGAATGCAGGATGGTTTTGACAACGATATGTAACAGAAATAAATATTAATAAAATAAATACTCAACTATCTCAAACTTATGTTTTACAATAATAAAATAAATATTAATTCAAGCTGTAGACCTAACCTACTGTACGTAATTTAACTAACAACAACAATGCCAACAATAAAGAAATATGTTTATTATATCTCTGAAATGCAATATTAAACGTTAAACGGCAAACTAATGTGTAATATTCAGTTTGAAAGTTGGTTGTGTTGTGATGAATGTAGAATGGTTTTGACAGCGATATGTAACAGAGCAAGCGTTGGCATTTACGCGTCTGGAAGTTTTATGCAAACTGGAGTGAAATAAAGAAATATTCTTGTCATAAAAGGGCATTGTAGTAACGCCCTACATTGTAGATAAGATGTAAAGAAATCTGGCTGATGTTCTAGATAATTTGAAAAACCTTCGGTAATTGGACAAAAACGTAGGCTGATAAACTGTGTACCACATTTTCGTACCTGTAAATCGGTCTACGCCTCAAACAGTAGACAAACATTACACGGTAAACAGTTCTACTATCTGTTGCATGGCTTTATTGGCGTTTCGTAGGTCGGTCGAAACTATTAATAAATCAAGCTGTTCAAGCGTTTTGTGGCGATTTGTGGCAAGACTTTATCGTTCTATTCTCTGTCGCTCGGCGTTTCAATTTCCAGTCTTAACTTTTATTAAACGAAGCTTTTCAAGCGTTTTGTGACGATTTTCGTCCTAATAAATCTATCTATTTATGTATAATCCGATCAGATGGGTTAGTTTTAGGTATTTGCGTCAACCTTTCAAAGGCTTGGTAACATATTTAAATAGGTTTATATGCGTTTTGTATCATTATTATACTTAAACGACTTTACTGAAAAATAGTTTAATTTGTTGATAGGATTTCGTTGCAAGGGTTTGGTGACGGCCGTTAACGGATAATTTTTCGAGATTTGTGTGCACATGTGCATTTATCATAATTCTCCCAATCAATCGTTTCACTCTTGTTTGGTCATGGGAAAATAATAATATCACTGCATATAGAATAAATGATGTAACTAATATAATTTTTAGAAAATTATAAATGATAACCGAGATTGATGTTGATTTAAATGATTTCATTTATTAGCTGTAGATAAAAAAAATCTGAACAGCGCTAAGGATGAGTCTGAATAGGGAAGCTAAGTGGGAGAACAACAAAACTGAGCTGAACTAGCAAGATAGCAAAAGGTTGCGACATAATAAACGCGTGTAATTATTTAATGCTAAAACTAATCTACACATCAGAGGGACTGGTTCCAAATTATCAGAGCAATGATTGTTAGGCCCAAATGGATTGTTCTATACTACCAGGGATTAAACCCATTAAAACGCCGTGATTGTTATAGGAGAGCGCATAAGTTGGCTTAATTGACCAATGGCACACAAGTCGATTTCATACTTCATATATTGATGATTACTAAAACACTTGTATTTTTTGGTAGACCAGTGTTTGGTTGGCTATATTTTAGCTTCTGGTTGGTCAATCTCTTTGGTTCTTTTTTAGAACATCAGTCAACACCTCAAGATAAATAATAAAGCATAATCATATTATGCTTTTTTTATTCTTTAATGCTACTACGTTAATCAGCATTTCAACTGCAGCAAAATACGGCTATGTATGGCTCGGCAAAGGCTGGCACAGCGAAGGCTGGCACGGCAAAAGCCGGCGAAGCTAAAGCTAGCATGACTAAAGCCAGGGCGGTTAAAGTCAGCGCGGCCAAAACTGGCGGCGCTAAAGCCAGGACAACATGACATGAATATCTTTTAGATGTAAAAAGTCTACTATAATTGCCTTAAATTTGTCGTAGATTTTTAAATAAATACACAATCAAAAACAGAGAAATATCTTTACCAGTTGATATATATTGCCTGCAACTAACCTATGATGGTCTTATGGCCTTCATTGCAATTTGTAGGAGCTTTAATTTTTTATTTCAGTTTTTTAAAGGTGAAGCATATTTTAATTTTAAATATTGGTTTAACAATGTGACTTACATGTAAATTCTCATTGTATTCGTTAATTTTTTTGCTCCATTTTACAGCCAAAATTAGCTTTTTATGTGCAATAGAAAATGAGTTATAGAAGGCTGAGTTTAGATAACGTCACATATGCTATCAAATAACATGTTATCAATTCGTCAATTTATAAGTTAAGTAAAAGTAATCCACCAATTGCCAAAAATATATATTCAAGAACGAATTACATAAACAAATCATGTTATTAATACATTTCGAAACAAAAAGTTAACATTTTTGAACTAAAATTGTTTGCATCGTTTGCTCAGCTAACTGCATTCTAATTGTTGGCTTTGTTTAAATCCCCTTTATCTGCCTCTAGCTACTCAATATTTTCCACACTGTCTGCTGACCATAACTCTTTTTTGCACCACTGAACTAAGCAATATTAGCGTCCAAACAATTTTTAGCAGAGCAAAACTTACGTTTCGCTAATGAGAATACTTTTTGTGCAAATGATAAAATTTTAGCCAAGTGGCATGACTTACACACTAAGCGGACTAAGAACAAGTTTTAGCCTAAAAATAGTAATATAGATTTAATCGTAATTGCTAAACCGTTTTTACATACCTCAAAGCATGTAGGCCCCCATTAAGCGATAAACTCTTACTAGCCTGATATGAATATTTTTATTTTTTGAATAGCTTTCAAAGTTTTAAAGAAAACAACTGTCAAGCGTGAGAGTTGTATAACGGACTTCGATTCGAACAGCTACCAACCAAGCAATAGTTAACTGCTAATAATGTAACCGAGCCATTATTAGTACTAATTTGTGGACACTTTTCTACTGGCCACTTTCTATTATGGGTTCGTAAAAATAAATGTCAATGTGGCAGCCAAATAGAAGTGCATGGTGTTCAATTAACCCTTCTCCTATAGTGGCGATCAAATAGAGGTGATGCTCAAATAAAGGTGGCATTCACATGGCTACTCAAATTATTTTACCATTGTATTTAAGTAGTTTGGCTATTTGCGGTGTAGTAACAGGAATTATTGCTTTCATTTAAAATATGTGAAGGTAATTAGAAACTCGAAAAAAAAGTTGTTCGAAAACTTTATTTCATTTGTGTGTGTATATTTAAAAGTGCTTTTAGAAACTGACTGACATGTGCACACTTGGATGTGTGCATGTATGGATGCATATGTGTGCGCGCGTGTGTGCGTATGTCGGTTTTCCAGTACCCATGCAATCGCTATAGAAGTATGTTCCCTCTAACTCAGATTTTATTTGGAAATAAACTTTAGCGAGTACTATTGCTTGTAATGAACCCTCTAGCTTTCATCATTGTCACTCAGATGCAATCGCATACCATTTTTATATATTCATTAGTGTACATATGTAAGTACAAGAGAAACAAACTGTTTCCTGGTATTCCTCATAAACTTTCCTCTTTCTAGCCTCAGATCACCTTTCATTGTGGTAAGAAAAGTATCTTTGTTTTTAATAATCGCATTAAAGTTTATATTATTTACCATACTACCTACCATGCAAGTTATTTTATTATTAATATATTTGTTTGTTCATTTGTATGTAAACTAGACATACTATTTTTAATGCAATTTGGTGGTGTGTTGATGTGGTTTCTTACTGCTTACATTCTTTACGAGTCTATACAAATGTCCTTAGTGCAAACTGATATTGACCAATTCAATATATTTTGTTGAGTGGTTAAATATGTGAAAAAATTTTTTTCTGTTGTTAAATATTTTCCATGAACTTACATTCTTAATGAGTCTGTGAAAACATTGCTCAACCCATTATACTGCATCGCTCGTTAATATTTTAGCTAGACAAATACATTGCTACACAACTAAAATGACAAAATCTCATAAACTTTATTGAGCCTGTTGATGTTTCGCTGGATGTCTACTAAATGATCATATGTTATTTTTATGAGGTTATTAATTCTGATTAAATTAAGACTGTTTTTCCTGTAAGCCTACTGGTTGTCACAAAATCTATTGACTTTATCATTGTCTTAGACAGTGTCTTAAACCTTTAACTAAAAGTAAACTGACAAATTTAACAATTCCACTCAGTAATAACAATATGAGCATGTCCTTTCATTTTTATGTTTTAAAGATGGTATAGGTAGAGCAAATAACTAGTTTGTCAACTACAACTTGAAAGCATCCATCACATGCATACAAAAGATTTATTGTGGATCTTTCTAAGCATATTAAAGACTTCCATTTCTGTGCTGCATCTAAGTTTTCATGGAAGATAATATTATGAACAGTGATGACAGCATGGAAAGCATTCAATATTTTTATATAAAATATTTGATAATTACACAATGCCTGCAAATGATTGATATGTAAGATAGAAATGCTAGCCATGTAACTTTGTAATGGTAAGCCCTTATTTTTCTTTTTTTTTCTATTATTCTCCATTGATATTATATACTCATAGTTCAGCGTTTGCTCTGTGGATACCATGGTTGGTGTCTTTATGTCTTCCAATGCTGCCATTCTGTTGTGGGAATGGAACTCATGTGTCCTTGAAAATAAAGCTACACATAAAAAACAACTGAACAAGTAAAGCAAATAGTGGCAGTGAAATAGAATGAGTTCTACCATAGTGACAAAAGTCTTTATTTTATATGTCCAACATTTGAAATACGCACCTAACGAAGTTCTAAACAATAATATTATTGGCAAAAGGTTAAAATAGCCAATAAAAGTTACACCCTTTCTTGAACGGTTGTCCATGTTTGCTTGCTTGGTCCATATGGCTGCAAGTTTTGACACTCAAACGAGAGTCATGACAGCCCTTTTTTGATATAGAGGCTGAGTAGTTGAAATAGTGAAGTAGGAAAAGATCAGCTGATGATGAACAAGAAAGCACCATATGTAGGGAAAAGATAGAGGCTCCAGAAGCAGAGGGAAGCGAGAGAGAGAGAGGTTCTAGAAGAATGCGTGTCAGCAGGCAGAGGGAGCCTCAGCAAGTCCTTGAGAAAGAGAGAGATAGACAAATCGACGTTGAGTCGTAGGAGCTGTTCTTTTTTATAGATGTCTCTGTTAGCCTTTGAGAAGGTTTTTAGTTGTCCAGATTCTGTTCTTCATGTCGCAGAGGGTTAGCAATTAAGTGAACTTGTTTTAAGTACCTTATAGGAGTGTAAAGATTGGAAATGATGACTAACTCCAATTGTCTTGGTCTCGCCTGGTGCAGATGTTATATCTTTTAATGGTTTTCTTGTGTGTTAACCAAAGTCTTTTTTCTCATGGGCTACTTCTACAGGAGTTTTTTATGCTACTTGTATATGAGTATATGATGAGTGACTTTATTGCTGGTCTGCTGATGTATTAGCTGTCATGGTTATTATATTATTGTGTATGTTTTTGGAGTGTAGGTGTTTCTCAATTATGCTATCTACTTTTGCTAACACTTTTATACAACCATATAAACACAAGGTTGTAATTTTTAGGTACCCAATTCTTGATATGTTACTTTATCCATTATTTTACAATTTACAAAAATAATAATAATTTCTATTTTTAGTCTTCTTATAGAAATTTTCCATAAATCAGGAAGCACTAAAATTGTTATAGGAATATTAATAATTTATAAAGAAAAACAGATAGTATTCACTACTCAGTGGAAAATTTACAATTTTTTTTGCTCAAGAACTTTCAAGGTTATTTTTATTTAACAGTCATTTTTGTGGCTGCCTTCTCTAGGGTATAAGCTAAGAATTTCATATCACTAAGCTTTGGTAGCGAGATCAGGGCTAACAAAAATTAAAACAATTAAATTAACTCTTACCCGCTGCTAATTATAATTTCAGTACAGCTTACAGTAACCAATACTGCCAACATAGACAACTGTTAATGACCATCTTGTTTAGTTTGAATATCAGGATAGTATAAATATATAAAGTATGCCTTGTGTTTGCCTAAAAGATGAGGTGTACATGACTTGAATATACATATATACATATATATATATATACATGTATATATATATATACATATATATATATATATATATATACATAAAAATATATATATTTATATGGAATAGGTAAAAAAGCCGAAACAGTACGATATGAAGCATGAGTATATGCTCCCTCATTTATTTTGGTTGGACACCTGTGAGAGGTGTGACACTATATATACATATATACATTATAGATGCTGCAGTGGGTAAGGTATTGGGACAGTGATCATTAGGTCTTAGCTGTAGCTTCAAACCTCAACAACTGCAACCTTCTGGCAGTCCTTAGACTAGATCCTTAATTGTATAATGTCTACAATCTCTATGATGAGTGCAATAACCAAAGCCATGCCGGCTTGGACATCTCACAGTCCAACGAGGTCTGCGTTGCCTATAGCTGAACCAGGACAAGACGGTGAAAAATGGGCTACTGGTTTAAAACAGTTGAAATGAACTCGAACTGATAACCCGGACCTCATGCGGTGTTACTTTACGAGTGAACCTCAAAAGTGGAGCTACATGGGAAAGATGTGTCAACTGTGGATAAATATGAGTTCCTGAATTGCCACTAACTGCTAAGCAACTTGAAGCTCAGAGGAGTAAAATAATCAAGCGGCAGTTCATATCGGAGCTTCAGGTAGAAGAAATTAGAGAACAGTCCACCCAAGTAACCTCGACCAACGAGGATTGCACATAAAACCCACACAGTCACACATACACAATCTTGATTGACTCATGGGTTGAAGAAGACATGCACCCTGGCCAAAGGGTAAAAGAGCTTGCGGAAAATATCATCAGCAAGATGCCAGCTGCTAATGATTATGGAAGCAGGGTACCACTACGGAAAGTTAGCAAGGCCATACCTAAGAAGCTGTTAGAAAACATTAACTTGGCACGAGAGTCAATCTCAACTGGATCCATCAGTGAGACTAATAACATAATCTACAGTACGGCAACCGTCATCTTGAAGAAGATGGGTATTAAGCCACTGTCAACAAGGCTTCAAGCCATGCCATCTTGGCAGCTGAGGCTACAAAACAAGATCAAAGACTTGCTCAAGAAAGTTAGTAGGCTCAGAGAGAGAACTAACCACAATTTGGTGTGCCCAAAAAGGGAAGCCACAATAGAAGCTCTAGAATCTGCCAAACAGCAGCTAGTAGCACCCTCAGCATGACCGAAGCAGTACACCAAAGAGCGGGATAACAAGAGAATGAACCAACTGTTCATCAATATTTCATCTAGAGTATATTCCCAGTTCAAAGGTCAACAGCGGAGGCCAATGTCAGATCATTCTTGATCCAGTACTTCAAAGTTCTAAAAGGACATCTGGGAAAAAAAGATTACTCATAACACCACTGCAAATTGGCTGAATGGGCTTAAAGAGAGCCACCAACGCACTGTGGCTCAGCAGGGACTCACCATCAGCAAAGTGAACATGAAGTACAGAGTGCAGCGTATGAAGAACTGGGCAGCACATGGTCATGACATTATTCAAGCCTTCTTATTGAAGAAATTGACATTATTTCACACTAAAATGGCTAAGCAGATGGAATGCCTAATAGAAGAAGGCGACCATCCGGAATGGCTGACCAAAGGTCAAACTGTACTTCTGGTAAATTATCCAAAGCCGGGGCCGATTCCCAAGAACTATCGACCAATAACATGCTTGCCCATCACCTGGAAACTGCTCTCAGGAATAGTTGCAGACAACCTGGAAGAGCACATGAGTCACAGAAGCACAACTCCTTACAGAGCCACCACAAGCCCCAAAGTTGTTTTCTGTTTGAAAAGCAGATAGACATGATTAATATGACTTTAAAAAGAAGTTACATTTTTGCGAAATTTGGCCAAAAAATGTGTTTTGGTTTTAGGCTAGCCATTATCATATACTTTTTACAGGATATTTACTCTGACATGTTTCATACTCACCGTTATACAGAAGGAAAAGCTACAGAACTGTACTGATGCAAACATTAAAAAAAGACAGCAAATCGCTGATCAGTAAGCAAAGAAAATTGCCAAGTTAGAGAGGGTGAATGAAGCCCTCAAACTACCACTAGCAACAGAAACTAGGGAACTCATTGCTAGGTTTTGACTGTCAGAAATATGAAAGAACTAGCTGGCTCTTGACTGTCAGAGGTGAAAAATACTACAACACTCCAAAGTAACATTGCAGTAACATTTCTGAAACATCCATTTGAAGGTAAAAATGATTGCACACCATAAGGTTTTAACTACATTGCAACCTGATGTTGTATGCACGTTCACACTCCAACATTACAAAGTATATTTCTGTCCCACCGCTGGGACATTCATTTAAAAGTAAAACTTACGACAGACCATAATGTTCCAATTACATTGCAAGCGATTGTTATATGGATGTTAACCCTCGAACATTCAAAAGTAATATTTCTGGAACATTGCTGCAACATTCATTCGAAGGAAAAAATGATGTCACACCGTATTATTCCAGTTGCATATGGTGGGAGCCAATTTTATATAACTGTTTACACTCAAACGTTCCAGAGTAATATTCCTGGCACATTGCTGGAACATTTAAGGTTAATGTTCTGCAACAACTTTATGATAATGTTAGCAAAGTCTATTCTTGTAACATTATACTGAACAATATAATAAAAAATGTTGCACAATATTCTGCGCAATATTCCTGCGGCATCATTGGAATAAAATACTACAATGATCATCAGATAACGTTTGTAAAACCTTATAAAATGTTTGCTTGGAATGTTATTGCCTAACGCTACGGAACATCTCTGGAATGTCATTGTTAGTTGGAGATCAATCTTTACCAGTGCCAATGGGCGAAACAATTATATTTACCCAATATATTTATCTATATTATAACTTTTGGGTGTCTCATCGAGTTTGTATGATATACGACTGTGAACTCTAGAATACACTTCTTTTTGGCTGCTATATGAACAAATGCTGCGGTTTGGTTTGTTTAGAAAAGCAACCGGGGCAGCAGCTGTATGTGTTCACAATGACTCAAATTCGGTGTGATATTTAAAATAATAGTTTATAGGTAATTCAATAGGCTTTCTTTGGATTTTTTTAAAGTTTGAGTAACTGCCATTGCTAGGAAGTATGCAATGAGCAATCATTGCGGCCTACATGTAACATATACTACTCGAGCTTATCCTGTACATGTACCTTTCAATGACATCCAATCGATATCTCCATTACATTATTTGATAGACGAATAACCAGTTGCTAAATCTAATAGCAATCTAGTAACTGTTGTACAACAAAGGGTAAACATAGACATAAATATCAGTCTAAGACACATCATAGAAGCATACACATATCAAGGCTTTCATAACCGATATCAATGGTCATGTACTGCCTGCCCAAATATTGTATAAAATTATATAGTTGTTTTACAATGTTAAAATCTTAGACCAAATTCCATATAGTTACACCATATGCATACCACATTACCCAGGCCTGCAAGCAGTGTGAATTTAAAAGGTAGGGCTGTTTTAAATAATTTTAAATATAAATCAGTCCAATGGAAGAATTTGTAAGAGCCCTTTTCTCTAAGATTGGCTCTCCTGAGTCCTTGACGCCTTTCCAGAGTTTTATTTTGTAATTATATTATTAGCTGTTAAATGTAATTTTAAAGCATTGCACTACTTATGCGGTAGCGATAGTCCAGTATAAAGCAGCCATTAGACATATCCATGAAGCCCCTTAAAATTATGTGTTTAAACTTGTATGAGCAGGAAGATCTTATCTAATAATTTCATAAATATATTGTCTCTGCTTGCTAATAAACAGCCGGAGATAATGAGCCCCTGTTTGATTTGTCACTCGTAAAATTTAACTACAACTTGCTGTCCATGTTTGTCAATACCCTACAGGATGAATGTATGACATGGATGACAAGGTGTCTGTAGATTATTATTATAATAGTACTTTGATTAATTTATCCTAGTGGTAGTAGGTGAAAAAAAACAGTATGTATTTATGGAAAAAATATAAAAATTTGTGTTATAGCGTTCAGCAACACACACAAACAGACAAACACACAAACACACAAAAGGGCACACATGCACACACTGTATATATATATATATAATTTGATGGTGTGTACTTTTATATAAAACTTGGTGATGTGTACAATTTATGTTTTTAAATTTATTATCGTGAACAATACGTATTATGTGTTTTCGGTCTTGGCTGTATTTAACTAAAGGAACAGTTTTAAGTCACCTACATGTACATCCTTTACAACCCCTGTAAATATTGTAGAACATTACGAATTTTGGTTGGTACATTCCCACATTGACACTGAGTAGAATAAACGTGATGACTTTGATGACTCTAGTTTCTTCCTCCACAACTTTACTATTACATTCATTTCATTGAAAACACATGATTTTAGTCTTTGCTTTAGTTACATGAAGGAATAACTATTAGTCACCTACGTGCTTAGCAGTCTGAGTGAGGGTATTAGAAATTTTTATTTTCACACAGATTCTGTATAGAATACCCAAGACGAATTTAATGGTTTTAGCTCTTTGGTAATTTTTTATCCACAACTTTGCCGTTAGTGTCTTTCAGATTACAAATGTTGCTGCTTATGGTAAATAATTAAACAAAGTTTATTAGCAAATTATATGTATTTTCCTCAAATAGTTTCTCATGTTTAGCTTGAAGCTAAACTGCTGGGTCTATGTTTAAATATGTATAGTAGCAGCTACGGTATTAGTTTGTTTTTCACGGCGCACTAGCTACTTTCTCTTTTCAGGTTCCAAGGTATTAGCGAATGAGAGTAGATTATTTAATGTATCTATACATGCATTTCTCTAAGGTATGTCTATGGATATGTTTCATGTCTCTCTGCATTTCTGCTATAGATATTAAAATTCTATCTTTTAACGGATTTGAACTCACTACCAGTGCATCAACAAGTATCTTATCCAGACGCTCTACCACTGAGCTAGAACATCATATTGCTCAAATATAAACTTTTATATACCGCATACCTATGTGCATGCTAATTATTTTAGCCTTATGCCCACGTGTTACGATTCCTTTGTTAAATGCTTCCGTTAAAAATATTTTGGGACCTAAGTTTATGCGACAAGATGCTTCTCCATTTTATTTGTCGTTTGGAGTAAATTATTCCGCCCAATGATATCAACCATAATTTATTTTGAACTTAAAATTTGGCCATTTGTGTACAGATTATATACATTTGTACTTCATTAAAAAGATACGTTGCTAAAGTTGCCACAGCAAGTTATCTGTATACGTTATACGGTATGTCCGGCACCCGATATAATAAAAACATTTCGCATTTTTAAAACTTTTGTTAGTTTAAAATTTACAAAAAATGTATTAAAACTTCATTCAAGTATGTGTTTGATAAACCAAATTCTTTTAAGTTTGATTCAGTGTTTAAGCTGCACATCTGTCTCAAAGGTACAAATTCTTGACATACATTGTAACGTTATACCATCCTGGGCCAACAAATCATAACTATATAAAATGCACTAAAGTGATTGTAGCTACCAATAGTTACTAAAGTTAACATAGTATTATGGTTCTATTTTTTATGATGATGAATTTTACCAGAAGGTGATTGCATCAGATAATGACTATCATGGGTTTCTATACCACTCTATGTACGTCTATAGCATTCGATATTAGCCTACATGCCAATTTTTGCATGTCAACACTGGAATGAACTGAAATCATATAATTGTATACTAAATAGTTTTTAATTGTAATCGTAGCGAAATAAACTATATTTAGCAATTCCTTTCTAATGATGTCACATTTACATTTAACTATCTTTGTACTTTCATTTTTCCTTAAAAATTATTGCCACAAAACACATTTTTCAAGTTATGAAATTTTAAACTTATAGTAGTTTAAAAATCTTTACATTTGATTTATTTTTAATTTAGTTGACTCGCACCAAACCTTTTCATCATGATAGGAAATTTGAAAGTTTCAGCTGGTTGACAAATTTTGGAAACTTTGACAGTTATCTTTACTTTCTTCCCTAATTTACTTCAATTACACCAAACACTTTTCTCATGAAATATAGTTTGAAAGTTAGAATGGCAAGTGTTGTTATATATTAAAATAAAAATCAGTCTCCTGTCAAAAGACTTTTTCATTACTCTGGCAACGTGGGTAGTGCAGCTAGCATTTGCATATAACAGGCACAGTCACCGGCAAACACTTCTCTGCCGTCTCAGAAAAAGTGCCACTTTTTTATATGGCTGCTCTAAAAAAACAAGTTTTACATAACATATAATGGTCAAACTCTTGATGAAAATTACACAAGTTATGGTAAGACATTATTCAATACACAATGATATAATAAGTAGGTAAATATAGATATACGTACATGACATCTACTGCTGCTGAAGATCACTAACTTAAAGTGTAAGTTTTAAAATGTAGCCAATAATGTCTGTGTGCTACGGCCACCACAAGTGTAAATTATTTTTGTGTCAGTTCTTTGTCGTTGGGCATTCGTTTCCAACATTTTCAAGGTAATTTTCCAACACAGTTCAAGGTAAAGCAGGGTGTCCTGCGCTTGATTCATTCACTTCTTGCTAGACGATTATCCCTTTCAATAAAGTTTAGAAACTCACTAAAGGCTTACTAAACTCACTTATTGGGCTTTCCAGATTTATTTAACTAGTTTAGTGCTTTACATACAAAGCCTATCCAATTATCTAATTATTAAAGTGGCCTTTACGAGCTCTGATGTTGCCTCTTATTATTTTATGATTTCTACTATGAAGAAGTGTTTCTGTTGTTTATAATAGGGTTAAAATCTAAAACAGAGACTTTGAATTTCAAGTGACAATTGGAGAGTGCAATAGCAACCAATCCCGCAGGAGCAAATAAAAAATATATAGGTCTCGGTGCGACGATAGAAGGTGCAGTTGATGCATGTGTACTGGTTATCGGAATGGTCGCTTTGTCAAGATTTGTGATTAGAAAATGAACAGATAGCAGCAACAGAACTTATTATCAGCTCTTATATATCTTTAAGGTTGCATCTGAAAGGCACATATTAATGTAGGAAAACACATTTTAACAGGAAGCTATATTGTCTAAGGATAATGCGGGTTTATAATAAAATACCCGCTTCCTAATTGGTTGCAATGGTTTAATTTATTTACCGTAGCAAAATAGCTTAAACTAACAATAATATTTTCTGTGGAATCCTTGAAGGTACTTGTAAGGCTTTAGGATAAAAGAACTAGTACAATAACTTCTACAATAAAGAATAATGTGTGACTAATATACATTTACTCCAGTTTTAATAAGATATGCTGAGTCATGCTTATGTGAAATAATCTGTTATGGTATAATACCGCTTTACAATAATTTATATATTGTAATTTATTATAATAAAGCACTACATTAATCAACGTATTTTAATGTAAATCAACAAATTTAGGTCGTTTGAAACACCAGTTCTCATGCATCGGGCTAAAATGTATGCTGTTGTTGTCAGATACGTAGTTTAATCTTTATCAGCTACATTCAGACTAATGCTTCAAAAACCAAAATACGTTGCTTTTTTATTGATTTCCCGCAGGACATCCCCATATCGAAGTTGGAGAAGAAATAAACCCTTCTGTTCTAGAGCCCACAGGTGAGTTTGATGCAGACCTGGACTCCGGACACCCAGCGATGTCTCCCCAGGCCGTGGAAAACCTCATCACCGCTACGGAAGATCTAAATCATCCTTCATGTCGTAATAGAAAACAGCTGGAAAGGTGTGGTAATTGGGTCTATCAGACAGCAAAGGAATGCAACGACCTAGATACAGACCAGATGACCCAAAATTCTATTCCAGACCACCAGACCACTCTATTAGGACAGCCTCTGGCTGGTTACCCGTATTTAGGCCATGCCCCGATAACTTCAGGAAAAAAGGAAACAGTTCCTAAAGGTCACCCGCAGTACCAGAACAAAGATACGCCAGCTACTGACGACCAACTATTGATTGATCAAGAAATTAGCCGCTTTGAACTCCGTATTTATCAGCTTGAGACGTGGGCTCGGGTGGTTGCTTCACCCTTTTTGTATTAGTTAGACACAGTCTCTAATGAACAGGTGTGTGTGGTGGACGCTGGTCCATGACATTGTAATTTGTGTAGATATTTTTATATGTTATATCTTGCATGCTATGTGGTTCTTTTTATTATATATTTATTAATTGGTTCATATACATGTATTATATCGCTATTATGTCTTTGTTTATTGCTGTATTATAACCATGCCAACAGATCTGATTGTTGCTAATCTTATACGGTTTTTGCTCGGCTCCGTTAGCTAGAACAGGCGAGTTTATTGTATATGAAGAAGCGCGCTCACTCAGTTGGGCAGAGCAGATAGCTCTACGCTCCTCGGCTAGTGTAGTTTACTTCTATAATAACAACTGGAACCAAATCACACATTTTCTTTTTTCATGAAATGGTTCAGATCGTGACAAGTAAAGGCCAGCAACTTCCTTTACACAATGTTATTATTTATAGCTACATTATTATTAATTATTTTAAAAATAACCACACCAAATAAAAATACCCATACCCTTAGATTAAAACTGCTTTTCGGTGAAGATTTATTGTTCATATTCTAGAAAATATTTATTACTAGTGTTTCAACAATAATAATAAATATTGTAGAATTGTAATAAATGATGGCGATCGGTCACAAGAAGTTATAATGGTTTAGTTAAAGAATCGCTAAGCAAATTTAAAATATGTTATTTCAAATAGTCGTTTAAGATAAATGCCACCTAACTAGAAAAAAGGCAAAAGTTACCAAAAGCTTGGCAAAGTACAGGAAGAACAACCCAAAAACAAAAGTGACTAGTGTTGTAATTATTATGGCAATATGACTGAAGATAAGAGAAAAGTTGGGAGATTAAGTATTCTTGCAAGTCAGTAAACATAGAGTGTCACAACATGCTGTGCAACCGATTTTATTGGTGTCTACTGACTATCATATTGCCGTTTGTTGCATGCATTTGCATCCCCACGAGGCGTCCTAAAATTGTCAAAGTAATATGTACTGATAACCTTTTTTAATATTTTTTTCCAAGTTTTCGGTAAATAAGTGATTGCATTACGGCATAATACAGTTTGAGAATGTCTAGAATAATTTTGAAATTTTACCAATATTTGCGCAAGATTCCCATAATAATAATTTTTACCTATTAATAAATGTTTTTAAGAGTCCTACACTCAGTGGAAACAAGAGAAAGCAACTAGCGTCAGAATTACAGATATCTAACCGAACGTTCACAAATTGACTAGATTAAATTGACAGTAGATTACCTTAGAAAACAATTTTTTTCTACACAAAAGGAGCTATTTTGCCAGTTCGAAATCTTTATTGGTTAAGTGAGAATAGCCAGTCAAAAGTGCTATTATACATAAAAAAGTTCAGAACCTAATAAAAAAAGTTTTTTTAGGTTTCGATTTAATTAAATTTTAATAAATTTTATATGTATCCTCAGCTTTTAATGATACCAAACTACTGGTTAATACTTTAGCAAAAAATATTATTTCACAGCTAGTTCTAACTGCATTATTAGTTTTCGTAATTTACAAACCATTTGAAAAAAAAATTTAATTCCACATAATTGCCTACTTGTACTTTTGGTTGTTGTATATTTTTATTTTGTGACTTACCAGGAAGGTTTTTAAACATTCTAAATCTAGGTTTACCATTTTTCACTGCTTTGCAGCAATGCATTACCTCTTCCTGGACTTTGTTTATCTTCTCTTTTGTATTTATTAGTAACCACGGCACATTTTTATAGAGTTTCATCAGTTTTCAATCACAGTATTGGGTGTCATCGACATGGTTGCTGATGTTTCTATATTTCAATATTGTTGAAACTAATTCTTCTCTCATAGTCAGTTAAAATATTTATGTTTATGCCCCCTAGAGCTGCAGGTGATTTTTAAAAGTTTACTTGCAACAAATTTCACAGTACAGTTATTTTGTATCAAAAGGTTCTTTACTTGTATGTCTTACTCTGCTGTGTTGTAGGTGCAAAATATGTGGAAAAGTAATTGAGTGCTATTAAAAGTTCAAAAACGGACTGTTAACCACAGTCGTCACAAAAAAATTGTAGTTTTAATCTCTTTATTTGATGACATTCTGAAACATTGAGTTTATTCTTTTGACACATGTTGTTATTACATGAAATCCGAGGCTAATAAATGGTTCAATATAAAATGTCTCGTAGCAGATTTTATAGTTCTCTTGTCAATTGTGGTACTTTGTGAGGAAATATCTAGACCTACAAACGAAACTTTTCTATAATGATTCATTTCGCTAAATTTTAATTTTTTCATATTTCAAACATTTTAATATATCATCGCTTTTTCATGGGGCAATTTGTCACACAGCTATGTTTCACTGTTTTTGCAAACCTACAAAAATGTTGGCAGCAAAAGTCAACACAAATTATGGAGTAGCCACATTAGATGACTTCAGCGCATGAGCTGGAAATTATTGTAAAGTCTTATGGGAGCGTAACATCAATGGTGAGAAAAAATCAATGTTTTTACTTATCCAGAGCTAGGTATGCGTTAGGCTGGTTTTTTCACAATGGTCAGGCCTACAAATAACCAATAGAAAATACTCATAAATAACAGTGTATCAAAACAGATACACAACCAATCACTACAGCAAAATGAGTTGAAAAAGTCATTACGGATCTTTCAAGTGGATTTGAATATGCAAAATCCATTAAATACAACAGGGAAGGTAAAAAAGATACATTAAATACAGCTGCCAAAGATAAACAAAAAAACTTGATGTAATTAAGATGTGACCAATGAATTTAAATATAAAGCAAATTGAGTTGCTCAACATTAGGATTATATAGTATAAATAACTCCATGTTCAACTGCATAAAACTTTGAAAATTTACATCAAATTTTCACTTAAATTGCTAACACTAGAATACATGAAGAAGTCACACTCATTTTTTATATGTTGGGACTTTTTAACATCAAAATAAATAACACTAATGTTTCTGTATCTATGAGAATTGGTATTAGTAGGGCTAAGGATGCCAGCTGTGCTAAAGCTCCCTATACTTTATGCAAGCTATAGGTATGTGTTGGAACATTCCGTACAACATTCCGTCAATCGTGAAGTTATCAGTTGATTTGACTAGACTAAAGAGATTGTGACTTTGGTTGCATCTAATCATCTCCCATCAGAATTCAGAGCTATAATACTTGAAAATAGCTAACAAGGAAGGTACCTCAGGAATATTACTGTGTCGCTTATTTTTAGCTGTTGTGTAGCGATCTGCTGCTGTCATGGAAAGACTGCTATTGCTTAGATACAGCTTCTTCTTCCTGTTTTCATCAGTTATAATAAGATACATCGTATCTGGTAAGTTTACACTTAATATGCAATGCTATTAATTTCAAGGGTAGAATACGTTCAATTCAAAAGCTTAAAAAAAGCTTTTCTTAGATCAGTCTTGCTAGTTCTATAAATTTTTATTACTTACTAAGAATCATTGCCAAAGTAGCAACTAATGAATCCATGCTATAATTCAGTGCTAAAAGTTATTGTACAGGTGAACTTATATTGTTTGGTTGTTTCACATAATACCTTGTTATTATTTTGTGGTTGCAGGAAATGAAGTTAGGTTGTCTGTAGATTCTCCAGGTTATCCTTCATTCTACAAAGATGAGTCGATAACTTTAACATGTACCGTTAGTGGAGATACAGATGTTGTTGCTGTCTATCTGGTTAATGGCGTCCGAGTAACTAACGATAGGACTGCTTGTTTATTTGATGAAAGGGATAATGGATGGGCACCTATTAATTTTGTGAACACACCAGGATTTACTACAATATATAAAGCTTACTGTGAAGCTGCTGCCGCTGCCGCTCCTCCATTGATCTTTTCTGCAACAGGAATCATATCAAATGCCTTGCTTAGCGCTAACTTTGTTTGTTTCGGTGACTTCCCAGGGCCACGTGTCAACTCTACATCATTTTCTATCCCAGAGGTTCTAGGTAAGTTTATAGTACTGCTATGCATTGAAATTCCTTTTCAGCTCATTTCATAATGATAGCGGAACATGTCACTTCACACCTGACTGTTTATGTCTATAATGTTGCATGTTAGGTAAAAAATTTTTGTAAGAAGCTATTGTAAATCCTTTACCTCTTGCGATTCCCAAAAATAGGAAACTATTGAACCTATGAAGGTTTTTAATAGTTGTTTATGTGACATTTATTGCTTCTTTTTTGTTATACAGGGTCAGGCTCGTCACTGCGCAGTAGGTTAAACAAAATTTACAGCAGGTAGCAATCATTTTCAATACATTGAGACAAGCTGGTTGTTCTCTGCTCTTGTTATTTAACAACACAAATTTCGCATTATCACTGATTCTGATCTTGCTTCATTCTGAAAAACCTTTCTTTATAAATATGGTATGGGCTTGATGACGAAAGGGTCCAATGCTAGGTAATTATAAAAAACAGACAATTATTTTTCTGACTAAAACTAGATAAACTTTGAACCAAGCTTATATGCATATGGTACAGTCTTTTTATAGTTTTACAAAAGCTTGAAGTTTTCATATAGTTTTGAAACTATTTTAGGTGCAAAATCAAATATTTGCTTTTAACATCATTTTAAGGTATAAAAATTGTAGGTAAAGGCTTGGCAGTATAATTATTCAGATATATTATTATAAAATTAATCTTCATTGCACCCACACCCAAGTGACCTCATGCTCTAATAAATTTCAAATTCCGCTGAACTTCATATATTTTGACCGTAAGTTCCTTCACATATTTAAATCTCAAGTTGTTTACTGATATTTTTTATGTTTCGTGCATATTTTGACAGTGACAGTTGAGTATAATTGTGTTGATGAGCTAATATAAAGTGAATGCTATAGTTAAATGAAATTAAAAGAATCTTTAGTGTTTTGATTATCTTTCTGTTAATACATGTAGGAAAACATCTACGAGGTTTTAATACCATTCATTTAATCGTTCCGATCGACAGCACACTAAGTTTTTGTGTTTCATCCCACCAATGTAAATATGTTTTTCCTCTGAATAAAGTTTGTTCCACAAAGTTTGCTGATTCTGAAAAGATTCACACGTGCAGCAAAAGTTAAAAGTAGCTACATTACCTGATCATTTATTTCATACACAAATTCAGTTTTTTAAATAACATACTAAACTGCATTTTATGTGTTTTTGACGTGTTTGGTGTTGCTTAGCTTCTATAAACTGTTCACTTTCAATTTATAAACATCAGTAAACTTAAAAAAGTGTATTTCTAAACATTGAATATTTATATATAGAGTTTTATATATATACATGTATATATACATAAATATCGTATTTATTGGGTATATATAATTTTTTTTCAAAGTTTGTCATCATCTGCCATCACTGCCGGTTCAGAAGTCTGCCTGTGTAGTTATAGCTTTGAAACTCTTGGAATAAAAAGCTCGCTTTGGGCTGAAATTGAACTCATGGCAATTGCAATTGTCTGGACTTCCATTTATCCAGCTATAGTGGAAAAGTTTTATGATGAAAAATTTGCTGCTAGCTGGATTTGAACTCACAACATTTAGCTCTGCAAACATCTACTTATCCAGTACACTGCACCGTCCAATTTTCTGCACCACGGAATAAATCTTATTATTTTTGTTTCTGGCTAAAGTTAGCTTTCCCTTTTTGCCCTATCCAATCAAATTCATAGACCCATTGACAGTATAAAGTACAAAAAGAGAATACCCTATCTGACATTCTTGTGCAAAAAGATGTTTTCAAAAATGCCAATAAATAACCTACGTAATTCCTGGTGTAAATATTTTATTCCTAACTTTCCAAGCTATTCCTTTCATTTATGTAGAGCATCCCCATATAAAACTATGGTAATTTTATTGGTTGCTAGCATTTGGTAGTTGAAGTGATCCTTATTTATTAATGTAAAACCCCTGTGTTTGTGGCATGTTTATTTAAGAATTCTCCGTTTTCACTTGGTTTATGTAAAAACTTCCTTTTTCTTGTAGTTAAACCTGAGAGTCTTGAGATAAATGGACCAGATCAGATAGTCGAGGAGAATGAGTTTACATTCAGCTGCACAAGTACTGGAGGAACTCCTGACTCCCTGCTGCGATACGGTTTGTGTTTAACAAAAACAAGTCTACAATGTTTTAATAACTGGCGTGATCCGAGCATGTTATAATGTTTGTACATTGAGGCAATCTTTCATAGTCGCACTCAATTTCATAGCAACTTTTGATCTTCTTCCTTCGTTGTTTTCTTGTGTGAACCTTTTTTGGTTTCCTAAAAACAAATGTTGTTACAACTTGCGCTCTATTTATTCACCACAAACAGGAAATCATGTATTTGGGGTTATGGTATTTTACCATGCTATTAGAGCATCTAATATACTTTGTATAAGAAACATTTCATGCACATTGGAACCTCTACATACAAAATAACTTTGTTTTAGAACCTGTTCCAGAAGTAGAAAATTTTGTAAATGGAAAACCAAATTGATATATAGACATGTTCTGATTCACTTCAAGCTTCCTTAAAAGTCATTCGTAAACTTTATATCCAAGCAAAGTTTCAAGTATTAAACAAAAACAAATTAGTTATAATACTACATAATAAATATAAAAAGGTACACAAAAAAGGAGAAAGAGCAGAGAAATCTTGAATAGTAACCATGAAACCATAAAACCACAAACCTTCAAGCCTGAGGCTAAGCTTTGGGCTAAAAGTCAGCCTCAGGTTACAGGTTTAGTCTTAGGTATTAACTCTTTGAACTTTGCTTGTATTCTGGCATCGTATAAAGTGTATCAGAGGACCTAACAGCTAAAATACCGGCAGCCGCATGGCATTTTTTACTAATGGTGTTTTAAAGACACAGTGTAAACCAATCAAATAATTTTTGCACAGAATGTTAAACCAAAAATTTTTTTTCTCTTTCAAATATTTTTATGAACTTCCATTGTTATGATGCGAATTTCACTGGGACTATGTCACGATAAAAAATTTTGTTGGTATATCGTAGAGGAATGTGATGCATATGAACAATTATAGGATATTTACTACAATTTTGGAGACTATTTTGAGTCATAAAAAATGCTGAGCATGTGCTTAATACATGTAATGCTACTGCAATGATTTTTAAAGATTTGTGAATTCAAACAAATTTGTATGGTTGAAATTGGTTAAAAACACATATTCTTTTCTTTTCAAATTTTGTTATTGTTGGAAGAACTTTCCAAGGATACCAACGCATATTGACAAAGACAACCATGGTTGAAAGGGTCCAGGTTCAACCTGAGGCCAGGTTAAACTTTAGCTTCAGCCTTCCGCTTGAGCCTTAGCTTCAAGCTTGTCCTTCAGACATAGCCTTAGGGCTTAAACATCAGCCACAGATAGTAGGCTTAGCCTGAGACATACCTTGTTCTCAGAAATTAAAATTAGGTCATAGCCTAAGCATTGTTCTTAGCCTTAGGCCTTATATTTCCTATGTTTTAGGTGTTATACATGTATATACATATATTTATCCATCTATTTACGCGCATCTATGTGCGCATCAATTTGTACATGTACACATACATGTAAAGGTACAACTATACGTACATGTATAGGTGCAACTATACATACATGTATAGGTACATACATACATGTGCCATGCCATTAATACCAATACACACATGTGCATGTTTGTATCGGTGTCCAACTATAGCTATTAAATTACGTGTTCTGATGGATTCGAACTCACGGCAAATTATTTTGCAAGTTTAATATCCAAGCACTATACCACTGAGCTATATAAGACATTTTGATCAATGACTTTATCACATACCATATACCGTATGCACCCGCTAAATGACGTATTATTTGAAACTATGAGTTCTAGTAAAGATGTGGTTGCGTCAAATTTGAGTTGATCTTAAAAGAAAGCATTTTTCTTTCTCTATCAGTTGATATATTGTTTGTTCTGTTAGGCAATCTCATTGCTAAAATATTTGACAATTAAAATCGAAAAAATGTGATCGGCGTAAAAACGCTCAGACCAAAAGAACATGCCCAGACTTGCCCAAAATGATGTCGCGCGGTATTTATCTGAAAATATATCTTGTATTCAAATCAACTATTTGCGATAAAAGTCTAATGCTACGCGGCTCTATTGGCAGATATCTTATTGTTTATTTGCTAATGTTAACTAGAATAAAATTTTAAATCCAGCTACAGATGCATTATTATGAATGTTTCAAAGGCCTCAAGTAACGAAAATTGAAAATTTGTCTTACTCACTTTCTCCAAATGCTGTGTAAACATTTGAGTACCAACTACCAATTCTAACGGTCTATGGTAATTCTGTCAAGCAAACTATGTAGTATAAGGTCTTTGTATCAGCACAGTTCCGTCGCTACCCACGCTATCGATATACAGCCCCTCAAAAGCCCCGCCCACATTATGTCTGTCACCTATTCTTGGAGCGGGGCTGTATATCATTACCCACACCGAAAACTAGTTTCTTACTACCGTAAGTAAAATAAGCAAGTTGAGTCTTTGAAAATAATATACATAGAGATTAAGTTTTAAGGATGAGAAGCCTGCTGAAAACTGGGTTTGAACTCACATTCTCCAGTTCTGCGGACACCCATATACCGTATCCAATTCACTACAATATTCTGCAAATCATGTTTTGCTTTATCTTCAACAATATAATTTTATTATATAATTTTTACAAGCAAAAAGATTTTCATCTCGGCATAAAGCTTTTATTAAAAATATTAATCAAGTCGTGGCCACTCACATATTTTTAGGTGATACAATAAAACAAATTCATCTTCTGCAACAAACTCAAACAAAAAATTATGGTTTATGCAGCACACATTCAAGTCTCTCTTTCCCCTTTATAGCAGTTTCCACACTGACAAAGCTGCTTCGGCTGGTGAGACAACATAAACATCCTGCAATCAGTAAAACAAATGCAATAAATATGTGTCATTCATAGATATGTCATTCTAAAGCGTATCTACTGAAAGCTTTCGAATTGGGAGTTTGATAGATTGTGAGTGTAATTTTAAAAACGAATAAAAGTTTAACAAGGCACAAGTACGCCAATCCAACGATGCAAAGCTTTGGTTCTGGAAGTTAAAGATTTGCATTGATCAATCAATTTTCTTCACTTTCTGCAAGTGAAAAGTGAATATCTAAAGTCAAATCATAAATCTAATTTACTAGATAAAACTGCCACAGAAAATTTGAAGCAAATGTAGCTAGGTGATCCGATAAAAAAATATAAAACGATGATTAGTGATAGCAAAAAGTAATAATTTTATTAATTAGTACCTGTATTAATGAGTACTAAAATATTACCTTTAGTATATTCATCAATCTAAGCCATTGTATTGCTAGATGCTAAAGATTAAAAGGAAGCCGTCAAGAAATCCCTGTACATACGTATCTCGCACGCGCAGGAAATTAAATTTTGGCCTCAAACAGGGAAATATAATCTGAATGTAAACTCAACAGGAAACTCTATAGGAGACTCACAGTAAAAGATAAATTTACCTCCATTTTCCGATCTTCTTCTGTAGAACTTTAACTACCTGATGCCAAAAAAACTTAGTCACCGTCGCAGCAATTTTTAAAATTACGTATGTTGTTCGCCAATAAAACGTGTCGATTGAGTAATTCATTAGAGTAACAATGTTAATTAATTTAGTAAATATCGATGTCCATGCGATTTAATAATAGAGTAAAATCCCTAAATTTGAGATCACAGAGGAACTTGAGCTTTTTAAAAGAGGGCCTCATTCAAACGCATATGTATCTCTGGACAGGGTTTTTCTACAAAGACAGAATTAGCATCAAATTGTAGCTGGTGTTTTAGCCTTTTATGGGTCTTAATTTCATTAAATTGAATTTTTTGACGCAACCACATCTTTAACTCAATGAAACACAATGTTTTTCGTGTTATCTTTAATTTCTAATTTTTGTTTTTCATAAGGTTCAATTGCTATATCACGGTCAAAGCCAATTCTTGTTACGCCAAAAATTGTATTATTTAGGTAGGATAATTTTGACATTCTCTCTCTGTTTGATCAGACAAACACAGTACGATATCTCCTTTTTACATTTATACCAGTATTGAGAGGTACCAGTATCGAAAGGTGCCAGTATCGAGAGGTATACCAGTATCGAGAAGTACTAGTATTATTTATTTGTATTGAAAAGTTTTGGTGAATAGCTTCTGGTGGAAAAATAACCCTTTTTAACCTTAGGTACCGACTAAATAAATGTTATTATTAATTCAACATATTCAGGATTTTTATTTAATTTTTTTCATGCATATTAATTGTATTGTCACCAAATTATATTTTATTGTGATCGTAGCAAAACAATCTTAATTCAGCTATTACTTGCTAATACTTTCACGTCTACATTTAAAGCTTTGTAATGTTGTTTTATATATTTTTAATTTATTTGACCTACACCAAACATTTTTCTCATGATAGTAAGTTTGAAAGGTACGGTTTGTTGACAAAGTCTGTAAACCCTTACAGTAGTTTTTTCCCTATTAATTTATTTCAACTACATTTCAACTACTTTTCTCATGATATTTGGTTTTAAAGCTAGATTGCAAAATGTTGTTATATGTTAAATACAAACAAATGTTGTTATTTGTCATGCGTAAATATAAATAAACTTTTTGTCCCAAGACTTGTATTACCCGGGAAACGTTGTGTAAAACATATAGTATATATAAATTTTAGTGTATATGTCGGTCAATCTGTATTTTGGTGTTCCCGGCTATAGCTATTAACACTTTATATGGAAAAGCTTGCATTGTACTGGATTTGAGCTCACGAAGACTCATCGATTGTACGTTCCAAGTGTGCCGTATTGTAATGTTACATTTTCTTGCAGATCGTTAAAGTTACCGGTACAATGGGTAACTATATTTACAAAGGTTAAAATATTTTAGTAACTATTTTTAAATGATAATGATTTTGATTTTGACCAGGTGTTTGCATTAGATCATCACGACGGGTTTCTATACCACTTTAAACATCTATACGATATTTTCCCCTTTTGATGCAAACACTTAAACAAACGAAAATCATGTAATTATGTATCAAATAGTTTTCCATTGTAATCATAGCAAAACAGACTATATTTAGCTATTACTTGCTAATTATTTCACCTTTATATTTGAAGGGAAAGTAAACACAATTTACTGATGAAGGCCAACATTTACCCTGTTTGTTTTGGGTAATTTACTACGTTTAGCAAAATGTAAATTATTTCTTACAGCAGATAAATACTAGATATAATATTTTTAAAAAAACAATGCCTGTGCATTCACATATAACTGAGTACAGAGTCTTTTTTTAATTGTATATTTTGCAAAAGTTGGCTAGATAACACCATTACAAAAACGAGAGTGAAACGAACTCGCCAGTAGGAACACTGAATCCTAATCATTCATTCAATTACAAAACACGTAGCGTTTGACTTGAATCGTGATCTGATGTGAGGGGACATTGCACATCTCCCGCAATTGTGACAATCCGAAAACAAGTCCACATTCAGAACACGTCTTTGACCATCGTTGCTAATACACATCTCGCAAAAATATTTCAACTTAAATTTATTTCTGGCGCTGTTATATTACATTCACAATGCAATGGCTAAAAGACTCAGTGCTAAAACAGCCACTCTCTATAGAAGCTACCCAATTGATGAAAAGGTTGAAGATGGGCAAAGATACAAATATATCTGCGGTGAACTATTCAATGAGGGAAACAGGGAGTCAGATTAATAATCGTTGTGTTCAACAACGATTAGTATAGCAACGACCACGAGCACTACTAATACTAAAGCTGCTTTAGCTACAATTGCTTTGCCTACAGCTAGCTCTACTGACATCTTACCAACTCAAGATAAATTTTGCAAGTGTGGCAATTGTTCTGAATTGCCGACAATTATTGAAAAAGTATGTTGCTACACTGAAAAATTGGCTAATACAAACTTTCAGGATGATCAGTATATTCCCGATATAAATAGCTGCATCCTGCAGTCTAATTTACTAATACATCATATATTGGAGAAAGTTGCCATACAACTCTCATGGTTCAAGCACCAAAAGTATCTTGGCTTCAGAGGGGATGTTCTTCTGTTTGCTAACATGACTAATTTAAACTACAGACACCATGCTTATAGAAACTATATAGATTTCGTATACGGGTACCTGGGAAGAAGAAACCGGAAAGTTATTCTTTTATGCGTTGTTGCCTACATACACACAATGTTGCCTGATCCAAATGGGAGTTATGTAGGCTTCAAAAATGTGGAATCGGAAAAAGAAGATCAGAATGATGCAGATGAAGGGGAGCTTTTTATTACAGATGAAGGAAACTAATGTAAGTTCAGTTGTGAGTTGAGCAAAATATGTTTTTTTATAAACCTTTTCACTGAATCTGACAGCTACGTTACTTAGCTGATCTTCATGACTTGTACAGTGAATACGTGAATAATGTATGGTTTGAGAAATAATTATATTTCAATCATTTGACTTGCGCCATGACATAAAAACACCAATTTAACAGCTTATGTTACATAAATCTAAATCGTGTTATACATAGAACTGCATTGCTTAATATTCATAACTTAAATAGCCTGTTGTATTAATTTTATTAAAAAGTATCTCACATAAAAATAATCACATACTAATTTTATAATAATTAAAATTTAAAGCCAGTTATCAATTGTGCTATTACAATCTCTGCATAATTATATTTCAATCATTTGACTTGCGCCATGACATAAAAACACCACATTTAACAGCTTACGTTACATAAATCTAAATTGTGTTATACATAAAACTGCATTGCATAATATTTATAACTTAAATAGCCTGTTGTATTAATTTTATTAAAAAGTATCTCACATAAAAAATAATCACATACTAATTTTATAATAATTAAAATTTAAAACCAGTTATCAATTGTGTTATTACAATCTCTGCATAAACTTATCTTTAATGTTGTACAAGCTGTAAAAGTTGTATCCTTGCTGAAAAGTAGTATAATCCATGTATAATTATATTGCAGATACAGCTTACCAGTCAGAACTTCTCTTCCCACATTTGTGTGCTGATCTATCACTGCTAGTTTAATTCTTGTAAAATATCCTGAGGGATCAAAATCTATTCGCTTTGGTGCATAACTTAATATGAGGCTGTGGACGTTTTCTAAAGCACCTGTGTGTTGACCATGGTTCAACAGACGCAATGTGTTTAGCAGTCTCGCTTGCCCTAACTCATCACAAAGGACTTTGTGCCCTGCACTTCCTGGAATTAACCATTTCACCTTTCTTTCCATTTCTCTGTAAACATCAAAGTATTTGCTGTTATTTTCAAGGTATTATAAGTCGGCAAAGTTTTTGTTTATTCAAATATCAAGCAGCTGCAGAATATTTAACCATTGGTACAATTTCTGTTTACTATTATGCAACAAATGACTACATATTCTTATATGCCAAACCAAGGGCATTATAAGTGATATATAAAATATTATATTAAACATCTCCATGTGCTTTGATATTTCTGAATATATTATTAGATTCAACATACAGCTTTCATGCCAACATTGGGTATAATTAAAAAAAAATTTCATCACTCACGGATCAATTCGTTCATGAGAACACTGGATGAACTTGTTGTGTCCTGGAAAGCTCCTGTGAATATTAGCGACATGGTTTGTATACTTGCATGGGATGATTGCTGAAAGCATAGAGAAAAAAATAAATTCCACCACAAACAATAAAAAACTGAGGCCTAATTTAAATCTGCAATTTATTATTATATAATTAGATTGTAAAACTTAGGTTTTCTTTTGATGAAACAACGTTACAAAACAACGCAATTACTACAAATATAATCATGTGAGCTAATCGCTTCAAGTGATCTGTAAAGCCTATATTATTAATGGTAGCATGAATCATAAATAATAATGGAATCCAAATTTTATGATAATATTACTCATATTTTTTATGAAGAAATAGAACATTTCTGACAATTCAGAACGAACAGAAAATTTAAATTATTTTACTAACTTTTACTCCGTTAACCAAGTTAATTCAAGTGAATCAGGTTGACATCTAACGTTGCCTATGCAACTCAGCCTGAGTCTCATTGTTACCCAGTCAAATCAAATCCTTTCTTGGTACTAATGTACAGTACTACGTTTTTCGACTTATTATATTTATTAATTTATATTATAAAATAACTATATTTGTTATTTATATTTATTTAAATATCTTCATAAATTACTTACGGTTGAGGTTTTCCTGGTTGACAATGCTCTCTTGCTGTATGGTACAACACCATTAGGGAGTTGAACCTATCCCACTCTTAATCTTGTAATTGTCCCAAATTGCTCCGAATATAGCAGGCTCTTATAAAAGTGCTTAATGCACACAACCCCACTATCAGGTAGTCTGCGAAAAGTTAAGTCGGCACGCTTTGCCTTAGACAGCCATAGATTTGCTAAATTTGGCGACTGAGAGACAAGAACTCTAAAAAAGGTTATGCTACGACTTATAGTCTCAGATTCATAACTAGTAAAGAGACATCTACTCATCGTAATTAACTGACTGTTGTTAAAACAAAATGCGTTGAACAACTAACGAATAAGTAAAGAAGTCTTTACCGGAAATGGCTTTATTAGGATTCGATGATGGTCCGACGTAAATTCACCAAAATATATTTTCAACTTAGAACTTGCTAAACTAGTAGAAAGATCTGCTAAAATTTTGTTTTCTCGTTCAATTAACATAGTATCATGCATTTCCAATCATATTAAACAATGTTAAAATTATCTGTATACTTTCACTTTAAGAACAACCGCAGTTTTATTTTTCTTCTTAATCTATTTCAAAAAAAAACCTCTATGTTTTATGAAATTTAAAAGTTACAGTTGTTTGAAAAAGTTTGAAAACCTTTACAGTTGTTTTATTTTTTGTTCTCAATACATATAAACTGCAAAAAAGCGCGTTTCTCACAATATGACGTTTAGAAAAATAAATTTTCTGTCCAAAAACTTTTTGTTACCCAGGCAACGCCGGTATGCGGCCGGTATATATATACCTTTCTCAAAGTATTTTTTATGTCGCACGTCTGTCTGCATCTTGGCAATAGCTATTAAAATTTTGAAAAAAAGAATCTATACCGATAAAAGATTTGATCTTGGACCCTACCATTCGCCAGTCCGACGCCCTATCCATTAGGCCAAAAGGATTGAGTTGTTTACTTGCCAATATAAGTCGCTATATGGGAGCACATACCTGACGACTGCGCATACTACACTGGGTTATTGCATTAGTGATTGTCATTAGTTAGCTTACAAAGTTTTCCATTGACATTCTGCCGGGCTAATAGCAAGTGAGAGGAAACGCTCCTTACGTGTCATTGTTTATAAACTGACTTTATATAATTGGGCAATGCCAGACTGCAAAGCTAGTATATATCTATGTATATATGAAAATGTATATATATATATATATATATATATAATTGTTTCCTCACCCCAGATACCCCGTATGGGTGGTAAATTCTGCTCTAACTCGGGTCTCCTACCAGAGACCTGGGAGTTTGAGCACTCGCCTCAAGATCTTAGCTGTTCCCAATAGCGCACTTTTCTGCAACTCACCTGAGTAGATTGTTGTTGGTATTTGGGCAAGCCACATTTTATGCGCCGGTGTTATTGCGCCCAGTGCCCCAATGACTACTGGGATTACAGTTGTTCTTACATCCCAGCATTTTTCAATCTCTTCTCCAAGAGGGAGATATTTCTCTACCTTTTCTTTTTCATTGCTGGCTATATTGTAGTCATTGGGTACTGCTATATCTATTATAGTAGCCTCTCTGTTCTCATTGTCTACCACCACTATATCTGGTTGGTTTGCTAGGACGTGCTTGTCAGTCCGGATGTAGAGGTCCCAGAGGATCTTAGCGCGGTCATTTTGATTGACCTTAGTAGGAGCTTTCCACCAGTGTTGTGGTCAATGACTACTGGAATTACAGTTGTTCTTACATTCCAGCATTTTTCAATATCCTCTCCAAGAAGGAGATGTTTCTCTACCATTTCTTTTCTTTGCTGGCTATAATGTGGTCATTGGGTACTGCTATATCTATTAAAGTAGCCTCTCTGTTCTCATTGTCCACCACCACTATATCTGGTTGGTTTGCTAGGACGTGCTTGTCAGTCCGGATGTAGAGGTCCCAGAGGATCTTGGCGTGGTCATTTTCATTGACCTTACCAGGAGTTCTCCCCCCGGTGTTGTGGTTTATTAAGGCCATACTCGTCACATAGACTTCTATACAAAACACCTGCAACATGATTATGCCGCTCAGTATATGTGTTTCCTGCTTGCTGCTTGCATCCACTGGTGATGTGTTGTATGGTCTCAGGTGCATATTTGCACAGTCTGCATCTAGGATCGTCTTTAGTGTGATAGATCTTTGTTTGGAGTTGCCTTGTTGCGAGCATTTGCTCCTGGGCTGCCCTGATTAGCGATTTTGTATTGGTCGTTAGGTTTCCTCTGTTCAGCCACATATATGTCTGGTGAAGATCGCCAACCTTAGATACTGGTCGGTGGTAAGCACCATAAAGAGGTTTTGTGTGCCAGTCAATCTCCTCATCATCAGGAAAAAGCTACAATGTAAGAGCAGCCTATTGGAAGTCAGCTGGCAACTTGTCTGAAGTGGCCATGGAGGCTGCATAGGATTTGATGCTTTTTTCTTCCTCTTTCACTGTCTGCTGTACACTTTTGAGTCCCCTACCGCCATATTTCCTATCGATATACAATTTAGTATTATTAGATTTTGGTTGGGGGGGCTTCAAGCATGATAAGCTGTTTTCGAGTTGCTATGTTTCCTTGATGGCTTCCTCAGTTCACTTTGTTATGCCTGCTAGATATCTTATTACTTGCAGTGCATAGGTATTTTTTGCCAAGACTTGGTTCTTGGCATTGAGCTGGTTCCTTATGACCTGTCAAAGGCGTTTCTTGTGTTCAATAATGGATTTTTGACGTACCTCAGCTTTGTGGTTGATGTTGCTGTGCACAATCCCTAAGTACTTGTGCCCTTCTTCTATATCTTTGATGGTACCGTTTGGCATTTTTAGGGCATCTGTGGGCATGGGCCATCTTAGGCCATCTTAGGGCATCTGTTCCCCAGTCCGACGCCTTATCCAATAGGCCACAGAGAATGAGTGGTTTACTTACCAATTTGCTTGCCAATTAACTTGCCAATATAAACGCTATATGTGTGCACATACCCGACAACTGTGCATACTATGCTGGGTGATTGCAAATGTGATTGTCATTAGTTATTGTCATTGTTATTGTCATTCCAGTAGATATGTAAATGAATGTTCATGTAGTTCGCCAGTTCTTCTTAAGAACTAGCTATCCACATTTCTCATTACAGAAGGTTATTACGATGTCCCAGTAGTATACCTGAGTGAGGTGTATTAGCTAGTCAATGTCCCTTTCTTTGTTTGCGTACGGTTTGATGTCAACCATGTAGAAAACGTGGTTTATCTTGGTGCCACTTTTAAACTGGTACCTATATTGAGTCTTCTCCAGCATATTGCTTAGAGGGTGTAGGCATATGCAGAAGAGCAGCGGTGATAGGGAGTCACCTTAATGGATGCCTCGTTTAATTTTTACACTCGCCAGCTTTTTGCCTTTAGCCTCCAGTTCCGTCTTTCATTTGGTCATTGACATTTTGATGAATGCCACAAGAGCAGGGTGAATATTGTACAAACTGAGGCACTCAAGTATCCAGCTATGAGGAATTGAGTCATAGGCCTTTTTTTAATTGATCCAAGCCTCGGCAAGATTGGTATGCTTTCTCCTGCTGTCTTGACAGACCGTCCGATCCACTAGTAACTGATGTTTGGCTTCTCGGGTGTTGCGCCCAATTCTTTTTTGAGCACTGGTCATCTATTGACTCATTTGCTCGTCCAGTTTGTCTGCAACTATTCCTTATAACAGTTTCCAGGTGGTGGGCAAGCACGCTATTGGTTGATAGTTCTTGGAAACCGGCCACTGCTTTGGATCTTTTATCAGATGTACAGTTCGTCCTTTGGATAGCAATTATAGATGGTCACCTTGTTCTATTAGGCATTCCATCTGCTTAGCCATTCTAGTGTGAAGTGATGTCATTTTCTTCAACTAGAAGGCTTGAATCATGTCATGGGCAAGTGCTGCCCAGTTCTTCTTATGCTGCACTCTGCACTTGGTGTCCACTTCGATGACGGTTAGTACTTGCTGAACCACAATGTGTTGATGGCTCTCTTTAAGCCTTATCAGCTAATTTGCAGCTAAAGGTCAAATTGCATGTCTTCTTCAACCTGCGAGTCAACACCAGATTGTGTATGTGTGGCAGTGTACGTTGATATGCACTCTTCGTTGGTCGAGGTTACTTTGGCGAACTTTCTCTAATTTCATCTACCTCAAGTTCCGATATGAGGTGCCGCTTGATTATGTTACTCCTCTGAGCTACAAGTTGATTAGCTGTTAGTGGCAATTCAGGGTGCATTTTATCCACAGTTGACGCATCCTTCCCATTTAATCCCACTTTTGAGGTTCACTCATAAAGTAGCACTGCATGAGGTCTGTGTTATCAGTTCGAGTTCATTTCATCCGTTTTGAACCAGTAGCCCATTTTGTAATGCCTTTTCCTAGTTTAGTTACAGGCAGCGCAGACGTCGTTTGACCAGGCGACGTCCGAGCCAGCATGTCTTTGGTTATTGCACTCATCATAGAAGTTGTAGACGTTATACAAGCAAGGGTATACAAGCTTTGGTCCGTTCCCACGTAATGATAAATTGCTATAGATAACTCGAACTCAACACTGTTAATTCGAACTATTTTTTTGCCCAACGGCTACCGAAACGGTTGTTATCGCTTTAGAAAATCACTTTATTCAAAGCCATAGAGGTAAACCTCATCTTTTCATAATTCATAAGCGTTGTTATTACCACCATCGGCAAAATAATTTTGTCAACGACTTTTCTAAAGGTTTGGTCAAATTTGATTTATACTGCTATACGATTAATAGCACGGGCTTGCCGGGTCACGCGCGCAAGTATTTTCGCCACGCACAAACAAAACAAAAACAGCATGTTGTTTTGTATGTGCGTGGCGAAAATCCTTGAGTGCATGACCCGGCTAGCCCGTGACGAATAGTTTTCTGACATTGATTCCGTGTTGAATCAACGTCGGAATGTTGAATGTTTAAAACGTCTTAAAATTTGTTTTTATTAAACGTATACGTTTTCTTAGCTAAAAAAACTATTCATCGTTTGACCTAAACACAGAATACGTGTGTACATTCAATAAGTACCTATTCAAAAAGCGTGAATGATATACAATGTACCGTTAAACCTCAAAAAACTTTTAATTGAACTGCCTCGGAGTGTTGCTCTTAACGATTCCCAGGTAAAGTAATGGATTTTTCTTTGGTAACTTTTTCTTGAAGTTGCATAAACTTCAAAAAAAATTGGCAAAATTGATCGTGGGTAAAACGCTCAAAAAAAAGATGTCGTTTCTTTTGACCATTTCAACAACGATCAAGTTTTGTCAATGTCAATCTAAAAAAACATCCTGGCAATAACATCACCTCAAACAACAAACCAATCTCAAGTGATAGAAAAATCTCTATACTTTTTGATAAAAACGTTTTAAACTTTACATTAGAAGCATTTAATTTGAAACAAGCCATTTTTGCTTTTGATTTATATTATAGTTTGCATATGTACATGTATCTACTAATAAATAAGTAAATACATGGACTTGTGACAGTGCTCTGATAAGTTGAACGCTCTGATAATTCGAACACTTTTGCTCGGTCCCGTGAAGTTCGAGTTATCCATGTTTGACTGTATATGTATTTGTATATATATTTATATATTAATATACATTTATATATATATTTATATACATGTATATATCACATGTGTATACTTGTCCAGTTAGAATAGAGACATTTGATATATTTAATACAGTACCATTTCGCATACTTGGTATGTAAACCTATTATATACTTGTTTTGCAAGCATATCTCATATAGTTAGCATAGGATCATCTCATATATTTAACACTTTGGCAGGGGAAACGACCAAAATTTTGTTTACCCGTTGCGTGGGGAAACTGCATTTATGTTGATTTTGGTAGGCGTTTAATAAGCTGTCACCTAGTAATGTTAAACAAAGGATATGAATGCTAGTAAGTTTTAGATATCATCAACAATATATTGGTCAATGGTTTACGATATGAAATGATTATCTGAGAGGCGTTGTTTTGTGCTAAAAGCTTAACAAATCATGCCTCCTTGGAAAAGAATAAAAGTTGGAAAAACCAGTCAATATTGACTCGACTTTCAAAACGGTAAAATAAAAGATTATTTGATCTTACGATCGTTTGTGATTTGTTGTCTGATCAGAATAAAATTAATTCAAATGATAAAAGTGATGTAAAAATTTTGGACTTGTAATGTACTTAGAATATACAGAAAAAACGATCGTAATGGTGGCTCGCACGGCTACGTTATAGCGTTTGACTCTACCAAAAAAAATGCCTCCAAGCATTTCATACAGGGACAATTGTGCATGGTTGTATTTTTTAGTAGGAAATATGTGAATGAATGTTTATATATTTTAATGTTCATTCAGTTCATATATCTGGTATAGAGAAATATTTTATACTTGGTATAACACCATCTCATACACTAGGTATATGAGCATATCACATTCTCAGTATTGGAGCATCTTATTTACTTGGTATAAGAGCATCTCATATACTTGGTGCAAGCCCACCTCACATATTTAGCTTTACCATGTTATATACTGAGTATATGATCATCTTATATCTAGTATAGGAACATTTCATATACCTAATACAGGAAAATTTTTTTCACCTGGTATATAATCCTATTACGGTATATACTCGGTTTAAGAGCATATCATATATCTGGTAAATGAGCCTCTCAGATAGTAAGTGTAGCAACATTTCATGTACAGTGGAACTTCAGTTCTCAAGTATAATCTGTTCCAAAAAGTTGTTAGAAAACCAAGTTGTTTGAGATCCGAAAATATTTTTCCTATTGGAATAAATGTATGTCAATTTTAATTTGTTCGAAAGCAAGAAACAACTTCTGTAAAGTATTTTTTCATTATTTTACACCATAAACTGTACTGTATACCGCATGCCATTAATAAAAACGGGTAGATATAGATCATGTTAAATTGTAATAAAATGTGATGGAAACATGCATTACCATCTCCTTTTTGGTTATTGTCATTAGAGTTGTGTTCTCTTGTGTTATTTTATATAGTCACGCCCCTAGAGGAGGTTGGCCCTAGCCACCTCATTTGCATATCTGGTTATACTTAAGGCCGTGTTTCGGCCTAGTAAGTTCGTTCAATACATGCTTTGCATTTGGACCCACACTCTTCTGTTACTTTGCGCAATAACAGAATCACACTGAGCACTTACGTACTCCAAGCCTCAGTCTACGGACGGTGCTTTGGGAGTAGGGTTATAGAAACACTGTCGACCCCGTCGACCTCAGGTCGACCCTGTCGAACGAGCATAATATCCCCCAGGGAGCAATTCCTGGTGTAAGGTGGTTGTAATAGGCCGGTGGTGTAAGCCGACCCAGTCGCCTCCGCGTGTTGGTCTACGGGCAACCCTTACACGGCCCCCTGTGGAAAGTGAATGCAGACCGGTAGAGTAAGCCGACCCAGGTCGCCTCTACGTGTTGGTCGCAGGATCCAACACACTGGTGGCAGCAGTGGGATTGAACTGCGGTAATTAGGACTTATAAGACGAACCTAGTAACCATGCCAAACAGCCGACGGAATGCTACCAGAGATCTGGCTGAGGCAGAGTTACAGCAGGTCGACCAGATTGGTCAACTGACAGAGGCTATCACTAGAGCCTTACAGATACCCAGAGGGGGAGCCAGCTTCAAGCCTCCGAAGTTCGATGGGAGTGAGGATGTAGAGTTATTCATCTCCCAGTTCGAAGAGGTTGCGGAAGCAAATGAGTGGAGTGAGAAGGCCACGCTCCTCCACCTGCGGGAGACCCTGAAGGAGGGAGCCAGAGGTTGCAGTCGAGGGGACTCACCTGCCTCCATCTTCTCGGCTTTACGCATGAAGTACGGGCTCTCCCCGAGAGAGGCTAGGAGTAGACTCCACCTAAAAAGGGAACCCAAGACGAACCTCCAAGAACATGCCACAGAGATGGAGCGTCTGGTGAAAATAGCATACGCTGACCTCCCAGAATCCTACCAGTCCAGTATGGCCATGGATGCGTTTTCTCTGACACTGGGAAATACGCCCCTCCAACGCCACCTGTTGGCAATGAAGGCACAGAGCTTGGAGGAAGCAGTGCAGGCGGGGAACGAGTTCCTGCAAATTCAGCCCACTCTTCCTCGGCCTGGTGCCCGACCCCTAATAATGACGGTGGAGGAAGAAGAAGTCACCCCCGCTACAGTCGCCCCCGTCCATTCGGACCCCCCATCAGCCACCTTGAACGACGTCCTGATGGCTATAAAGGGGTTAGCAGATGGACTGAGGGAAGGAAAGCTGTTGGGACAATGGGGCGTGGACAAAAGGGGACCAAATTGTTGGGGTTGCGGCCAGGCAGGGCACACCCAATGCCGGTGCCCCCAAGCCTCCCAAAGACAACAGCCTCAAGTCACGAGGCCGGGAAACGGTTACCATCCACAGCAGTAGGGGGAAGTACTGACTGTGGATCAAATATACCCTTGCAAGGACAGTGGTAACAGCCACGACGGACTAGGCGACACAGGCTCCCCCCCTGCTCGCCACCGGTCCCCTTGCATAACCAATATCAACCCTTACCTGAGTGTGCAGGTCTCCCACTCTCAGAAGCCAAGGACGAAACCTACGTCTGGCCAAAGCCGTCTCGGCCTTCCAAGGAGGGCCCCCAGAGGACTAGCAAAGCCAGACGGACCCACGGAGACGAGTCATGGAAGCCGCATAATAGCAGCTATTTCTTACCAGGTCGCATCGGAGGCCAGCCCGTCCAATTCCTCGTGGACACCGGATGTACCTCTAATTTGTTGGGACGACATGTCTTTGAGCGGTTACCTAAAGATGTCAAAAGCAAATTGGAGGTCCGGGAGGACTATGGACAAATGGCAGATGGTACCCGGCTGCAGTTCTACGGACTCATCACTCTCCCGGTCAGAGTCAGGAGTGTCCAGGTTACTGTGTCTCTCGTGGTGTGTGCCCTGAAGGAGGATGCCATCCTGGGCATGCCTTTCCTGGTCGACCACCACTGCGAGATGAACTTTCAGCAACCCACGTTGGTGTTAAATGGACAGAAGTTGACTTGCACTGACCGAGAGGGTCGACCTCTGACAAGCAGCGTGCAGATAATGCGAGCCACAACGCTTCCCCCTCGAACCGAGGTCCTGGTTGCCGGACGTCTCACGTCCTCCTCCTATCAGCCAGTCGAGTTAATTGAGGGAACGAAGAATGGATATATGGTGGCCGCCAGCCTACACCAACCCGGTGAGAAGGGGAGAGTGGCCATCCGTTGTATGAACCCCACCGACCATCCCGTCAGCGTGACGGCAGGAACGGTCGTTGGGCAATACACTGGGGTCGGGCCGAACGAAATAGGGGCCCCCTGGACAGCGAAGGGAGACGCCGAGGTTTCCAAAGAAACTCCCCCTCCTGTCTCCAACGTACCTCCCCACATGCTGGACCTGCTCCGACAGGCGGCACCACATTGCTCATCCCCTACCGAGCACCGAAGGATGGAAGACCTTTTGACCCGTTATGCGGATGTATTCAGCCAAGGGAGTGAAGACATGGGGCGTACCACCCTGGTACAACACGAGATCCCCCTCCTCCCAGAGGCGCAACCCATCCGTCAACACCCGTACCGTGTAGGACACGAAAAAGAAGCCGAAATCGAACGACAGGTTTCGGCCCTGGAAAAGCAAGGCATGATTGAGCCCGCTCACGGGGCCTGGAGCTCTCCGGTGGTCTTGGTGAGGAAGAAGGACGGGGCGTGGCGATTGTGTGTAGACTATAGGAAACTTAATAGTGTCACTCGCCAGGACGCCTACCCCCTCCCCCGGATTGATGAGAGCTTGGACGCCTTGTCCGGTAGTAGGTTCTTCAGTACCTTGGACATGATGAGCGGGTACTGGCAGGTACCCCTCTCCGCCGAAGCCCAGGAGCGGTCGACGTTCGCCACACGCAGTGGGTTGTGGAGGTGGAAGGTGCTCCCCTTTGGACTGACCTCCGCCCCAGCTACCTTCCAGCGGCTGATGGAACGTGTCCTCCAAGGGCTACACTGGAAAACCCTGCTGCTGTACCTCGATGACATCATCGTCATGTCAGCCGACTTCTCTAGTCATGTCACTAGGCTTGCCGAGGTGTTGGAGCGATTGAGGCAGGCCGGGCTGAAGTTAAAGCCCTCCAAATGCAGCTTGTTCCAGACCCAGGTCAAGTACCTGGGCCACATAGTCAGCAACACGGGGGTGGCTACCGACCCTGAGAAGATTCAGGCCATAAGTGGATGGGCAGCACCCCAGGACGTGACGCAGCTAAGGTCATACTTGGGTACCACTGGGTACTATCACAGATACGTGCCGGACTACGCCTCGATCGCCAAACCTCTCACCTTGTTGACCAGCGAAGGGGTCCCCTGGAAATGAGGAGAAGAGAAACAGGAAGCTTTCCTTAGGCTCAAATGGTCGCTGACACACGCCCCAGTACTGGCATATCCCGACCCCTCCTTGCCCTACGTGCTAGATACCGATGCTAGTAACGTAGGGACTGGGGCTGTGTTATCCCAGGTCCAGCAGGGCACGGAGCGACCCATAGCCTACTATAGCAAGACCCTCTCCTCCGCCGAACGCAATTACTGCGTAACCAGAAGGGAGCTACTGGCAGTGGTACAGGCTGTCCGGCATTTCCGGCCCTACCTATATGGCAGAGAGTTTACCATCCGAACCGATCATGCCTCCTTGGTTTGGTTGCACCGGAGGAAGGAACCCTCTTGCCAGGTGGCCCGGTGGCTGGAGAGCCTGGCCGAGCACAAGTACCGAATTATCCATCGAAAAGGCGATAAACACGGGAACGCCGATGGATTGAGTCGACGACAGTGCGTCGACTGCCGGCAGTGTGCTGCTATTGAGAGGCGGGATCAAGGGCCAACGAGGTCGCAAGTATGCGACTCTCTAGTAAACCCAGGAACGAATTGGGAAACTGCTGTGCCAGTGGACCAAGTTCCGGTACAGCCGCCAAGAGGCACCGGAACATCCAGTCCCAACCCCCGTCAGCTGGATGAGGATGAATGGCCTCGACTACCGGGCAACAGACCTGTTTTAGGGCACGGCCTCCCGACTCCCACACCAACCAGTCCAGTCCCAGTACGGCTGCCGGGCGGTGCAGGGACACCCAGAGTGTCGGACCACCCTCCCAGAAGGCCTCAGGATCCTCAGTTACAAGCCGTCAAGGTAACTAGCGAAACGAAAATTGTGGATGGAATTGGTGAAAGTGTAGTCCAAAAGGTTCCAGAACAACTGACGGTGGTACAAACTCCGCTGGATGAAGTACGGGCACTACAACAGAGAGCCGCTACCGACCTAGGGGTCATTTACCAGGCCGTCAGGAACCGGAGAGGGGTGGAAGAGGCCGTGCTACGAGTAGGCAGCCCCGAGCTGCAGCGATTGGCCCGGATGTTTCACCAGCTCCGGCTCGACGAGTCGGGCGTGTTGACCCTCCATCTCACCCAGAATGGGCGAGAAAAGGTGGTGGTGGTATGCCCGAAAACATTGAGACAGGAGATCCTGTGGAAAGCCCACGAGCAAACACACTGCGGTGTGGAGAAGACCTTGAAACGCGTCCAATTGGACTGGTATTGGCCGGGTATGGCCGGAGATATCCGGAGAGCAGTCCTCTCTTGCGAAGTTTGCCAGAGGGCCAAAACAGGAAAGGGGCGGACCTCCGGGAATAGACAACGGCTGTACGCCGGGAGGCCATGGCAACGCCTAGCCATAGACTTGGTGGGACCCCTGCCTCCGACCCCTCGAGGAAATGGTTGGGTGTTGGTGCTCACTGATCACTTCACTAGGTGGTCAGATGCTTTAGCCATTCCCGACGCTACAGCCCCAACGGTAGCCCAGATCCTAGACGAGAGGATATTTAGTTACTTCGGGCTACCCGAGATTATCCATACCGACCAGGGGAGCCAATTCGAGTCCTCGTTATTCCAGGAGCTATGCGACTTGTGGGGAGTCGATAAATCTCGGACCACCCCGTACCACCCCGAAGGGAATGGGGTGGTTGAGAGAAACAATCGTGTGTTGGGTGACTCCCTACGAGCTCTCTTGCTGGGCAGAGGACAGGAATATTGGGACCAGTTACTGCCACAAATCATGCGGACGCTGCGAGGGTTACCACACTCCGCCACTAAAGAAACACCCAACTATCTGATGTTGGGTCGGGAACTACGTCTTCCTGACCAGTTGCTGTATGGGAATAGACTAGAATCATTCGCAAGCATACATGAGTATGTGCAGACCGTCCACGACCGGTTGATACAAGCCCACACTCTCCTCCGAGATAGGCAAAAAGAAATTGTGTCAACTGATGCGAGAGAGCCTCCGTTATTCAATGAGGGTGACCTCGTGTGGTTGCTAAGCAAGCGGCGGAGAAGGGGGGAAAACCCGAAGCTAGCAGCCAAGTACTTGGGGCCCTATCGCGTGTTAAGGAGTCACGAAAACCATACTTACGAAATAGAGAGGTATGGACAGCGATCTATCCAAGCGGAGGGAAGGTTACGACTCTGTCGCCCCAGTCCGGTGCAACAAGGACGAGCCCCGGTTGAAGTCGAGCCTGCTCGCCGTCCCAACATGAGGGGTCGACCCAGAAGGCAAATCGCACGAGGAAACGATAACCCAGAAGTCGTTATTCCAGAGTTGCCCCTGCCTAGCCAACTGACGGAGTTGCGAATACCTCAGTCGCCAGGAAGGTCAGAAGCACTTCGATTTCCCAGGAGAGATTCCTTGGTCCCCCCAGGGGAACACAATCCTACCTCGATGATTTACCCCGGCCCTGGCGGCGAGTTGATACCCGAGGAGGAAAGAGCCACGGAAAATACGGGAGCCCAGGCTAATGATACCGGGGCTGGGGATGCGCCACGGCCCCAACGAATCAGGAGGCCTCCCGCGTACTTGACCGATTACGACACTAGCACCGTCCAATCGGGAGAAGCCCTCGGAGTTCAAGGTCAGAAGGCGGCCATTTTGGGTCCCAGACAGAACGCGCTCATTACTTGTTACCAACTCGAGGCGCACACACCTATATCTTTTCTCAACATGGAAGTCACTAAAGAAACCGTAAAGAAGGCTGCACCGATCATCGGAGCTTTACCCCTATTGCCCGAAGTAAAGATCATGCCACTGGAGCTCCACCCAGCGCCGGGTGAAACCCTAGGTGACTCAGAAACGGATTCTTTGGATAATCACGTTCCACACTCCCCACTACCGACCAAATGGATCGCGGCAGAGACAGCTAAAACGATCTCGAAACTATGTCGAGAGAAAGGTACTAGCTGTCCATTATGCCAACAACTACTCTCTAACCCTCGGCGGCGCAGAATTCACATCGCCCAACATTTTACACGCTTCTTCTGCAAATGTGGGAGAAACTCCACATCTCGAGATACTATTGCAAAACATCAGGCTCGGATTAAGGATGCCGAGGTACGGAAGGCTCACGGTGGAAAAGGAATTACTATATACGAGGTCGACCGAAATAGCTACCCGGCCTGGAGCACAAAGGTACAATTAAATAATCCTCCAGCCTTCGAAAAGCCCACACCCTACGGGCCAGTTAAAACCAAGCCGCCTACGCGAAGAGGGCTCCAGGCACCTCTCCCCTCTCCCCCGAAGAAGAAGTGGTGCAGTCCGCTCAAGCTGGAACGACCGGTCCCAGCCCCTAGAAGATTGACGACGATAGGCAGTATCCAGAGCCGGCTAGGGGACGTACGACCCCGGGTCACAGTGGACGCTTTGCGAGAGGAGGCCTCCAACCTCCGACGGGCGGCTCGTCGTCTGGAGGACCTGGCGAATCGCGTGTCGACCTCCTAGATGACACGGTTGACATGGTTTATCAATATTTCTCTTGGTATGTTTAGTAATTGGGGTCTCTCATATTATTATACTTCCTTTTCTTTGTTTGTTTTGTTGTAGCTAGTTGGTGTGTTCCTATATTCTTGTATCTTTTTTTTCTTTTCTTGTGATTTTTATATATAGCCGGTAGTCGTCTATAGGGGCGGCGTGTGTGATGGAAACATGCATTACCATCTCCTTTTTGGTTATTGTCATTATAGTTGTGTTCTCTTGTGTTATTTTATATAGTCACGCCCCTAGAGGAGGTTGGCCCTAGCCACCTCATTTGCATATCTGGTTATACTTAAGGCCGTGTTTCGGCCTAGTAAGTTCGTTCAATACATGCTTTGCATTTGGACCCACACTCTTCTGTTACTTTGCGCAATAACAGAATCACACTGAGCACTTACGTACTCCAAGCCTCAGTCTACGGACGGTGCTTTGGGAGTAGGGTTATAGAAACACTGTCGACCCCGTCGACCTCAGGTCGACCCTGTCGAACGAGCATAATATCCCCCAGGGAGCAATTCCTGGTGTAAGGTGGTTGTAATAGGCCGGTGGTGTAAGCCGACCCAGTCGCCTCCGCGTGTTGGTCTACGGGCAACCCTTACACGGCCCCCTGTGGAAAGTGAATGCAGACCGGTAGAGTAAGCCGACCCAGGTCGCCTCTACGTGTTGGTCGCAGGATCCAACACAAAAAGGATTTTTAATTATGATGATGGAAAAAGAAAACAAAAGTAAACATTTTGTATGTTTTGCTCTTCAAACATCAAATACATGAAAATTTAAGATACAATAATAAAAATTGCTGAAGTGACAATGAAACAGCAAAAAATGAAACAAATCAGTTACATCAAAAATTGCAAAATTAAGAAAATATAACAGCGTTGGCACGTTTACTAGGCATCTTTGAAGGAAAAGCCTCCTCCAAAACATTTTAGGGTAACTCGACAAGAAGAGTCATTTCTCTAGCAAATCTTTTAGGTAGAAGAGGCGTCATCCCAGATGATTCCTCTCTTTTTATAAAGAATTTGTAAACTTTAAATTGCTTCTCTGTTTGTCAACAATTGTTTCTATGCTGTTTCCGGAGCTATTCCAATGATCATGCTATAGTTTTGTCGAGAACTGAATTTATGTTAAGGGTCAGAAACAAACAAATCTCAAAATCTTTGGTCAAAAACCTATTTGGTTGAGAAACAAAGTGTTCAAGAACCGAGGTTTCACTGTACTTATATTAGGGCATTGTATATACTTCAGATAAGGTAATCTCATATACGTACTTGGTATAAGAGCATCTCATGTACTTGGGATTTGAGCATCTCATGTGCTTTGTATAGAAGTGTTTTATATATTTTGAAAATGACATTTCTTGTACTTCGTTTACTAGTATTCTATATATGAAGTATAATGTTTAAAAGTCTAAGTGATGAATGTTAATTTTAATTTAATTTTTGAAGTGGTCTCACTGCAACTTCCATGATGAACTAATTGGATTATGAGTAACTCTTGTTTAGGGTTAACAAACACTTTGATGAGAAAACTACATGTTTACATACAAAATATCACTTTATTCTTGTATGAGACACCTGTAGTGATATAGATCCCAGTTTATAGGATACATAATACACTATCTCTTACATGTACTTAGAATGTTGTGCTGCATTGACCAATTTGTGTTTTCTAGTTTATAGAGGTACTCCGAGGGAACATGGTGATAGCGAGTAGACATACTTACACCCCAACAAAAGATGATAGAGGCGGGCTCACTTTGATATGCACGAATACAGCTCATTCAAACCTTGAGAATGTCTACCCTGATATTGTCAAACAAGAAATTACTCTGGATCCACGCTGTAGGTCTACAAGTATATTAATGCATAACAGTAATACTACGTGTTAATAAAAATGAGAGGATAACAAAACTAGAGCTGGTAGTTTTAGTACTAAATAAACTATCTTTTATTATTCAATTATCACACAACCAAACATGAGCAAAGCAAGTGTTTGGAAGCTTTAGGATAAACGCATATGCGCACACAACTCCCGAAAATTATCCATCAACGGCCATATCCAAACCTTTGTACCAAAATCCCATCAAAAAATCTAACCTTTTTTGTTTAGAGCTGCTTAAGTATAATAATGACAAAAAACAAATATAAACCTATTCAAAACAGCTACCGAGTCTTTAAGAAGAGTCGACAATATCCTAAAACTTACCCATCTGATCGGATTATACATAACTAGAATAATAGTTTAGCCTAAGATTGCGATTAAAACCTGGCAAGCCTTTTCAATCCACAACTTAAGACCAGCCAACAAAACGCCCATAGAGTCGTGCGACAGATAGTAGAACCATAAAGCCGTGCGCATTTCACAAGAAAAACGTGTACATTTCACCTCTCAATGGCATTGTCCAATTGCCGAACTTTTCTGTTATAAACATAGACCATTTGACGAGTAGACCGTAGACCGATTTACAGGTACAAAAAATTTGGTACACAGTTTCTCAGCCTATGTTTTTGTCCAATTACCGAAGGTTCCATTACAGTATCTACAACATTAGCCAAAACTTTTTTACATCTCATGTAAAAGCTAGGGCCAAACACCAATGCCCTTTTATGACAAGAACATTTTTTTATTATACTCCAGTTTGGAGAAAACTTCCTGACACACGCGAATGCTAATACTTGCTTTCTGTTACAGATCGCTGTCAAAACAATTTTAGATTCAACACAACCAGCTTTCAAACTGTGTATATTAATCACACAACAGCTTGCCATTTTACTTCTAATATTGCATTTTTCCTATTGCAGGGAGATAGATAAACATACAGTCAAACATGGATAACTCGCTCTCGGATAGCTTAAACACATGGTTAACTCGAACAGTTTTGTTTGGTCCATTTCCACGATAAATTGTTTCAGATAACTCAACCTCAGCTTCGTTTGATCTAACAATTTTCTGACCAACGGCTACCGAGACGGTTGTTATCGCTTTAGAATATCACTTTATTCCAAACCATAAAGATTAAACTCAACTTTTAGTAGCTCGTAGGCCTCATTATTACCATTATTGGCGAAGCATTTTTGTCATCAAATTTTCTAAAGGTTTGGTGATATTTGATTTTTACCAAACATCCGCTTGGCGATGGTCTTTTGAAGGCAAGAAAAAGCGAGGTAACTTTCGCATAAACTCCAAAAATAATCGGTAAATTTGATCTTGGTTAAAAGGCTCAAAAGAAAAAGATTTATTTTTTTCTGAGCATTTCCACAGCAATCAAGTTTTGCCAATTTTAATCTGAAAGCATCCTGGCAGTCACATCACATAAAACAACAAACAAATATCAAGTGATAGGAAAATCTGTATACTTTTGTGATAAAACATTTTTAAACTTCCCAGTAGAAGCATTAATTTAAAACAACCTATTCATCATTTTGATTTAAAATATATTTTGTAAATTTACATGTATCTACTAATAAATACTTGGACTTATGACAGTGCTCTAATAACTTGAACGCTGTGATAACTCGAACAATTTCACTCGCTCCCATGAAGTCTGAGTTATCAGTGTCTGACTGTATAATCTTTTCCTTTCATTATTGCTGTTTGTTGTACATAATAACATCCAGTACATTACAGCTACCATTGCAGTTATCCTATTGCACTGCAGTGCTATTTTACTGCTAATATTGCATTTCCCAACCAGCAGTACCCTTTCTTTTTTTATTATCACTTTGGTCGTGGGCTGTGCAACAGAGGGTTTTCTAGTTATATGTTTTTTGATGTTCCATTGCTCTGTTTAGTTAACAAAAACTAACTTGCAGCCATAGTTTTAATAAACATGATAGGCTCGAGGCAAACCGAAACCATGTGGAAAGTTAAACGATTAGACTATTAGGTTGCTTTGTAGTTAGTTACATCATGTATTTATTTTGTTTGCAAAAAAGAGATTGGAAAAAAATTATATTTATCTATTGTCAAGGATTCAACAAAGTGACAGGTATTTACTATTATTGGTAATTAGCTTGTTAACATAACACGATCAGGGTTAATTTTAAAGATATTGACTTTGAAGAAGGACACTCAGGAGAACAATCTGTGACTCTCAACCCAGACTTTGATCAAACACTGAAATGCGGTCTCATTGGAGCTGGCGTTACTATCACATGGGACTGTAATGATGTCTGTACGTCAAGGACTGGCAAAGAAACTGTTATTCCGGCTGATTCCGCAAGTGATGGAGATGAACAAGTAATGATGTGTCATGGAACTGTTCCAGGAACAGGTATATTATGCATTATTACATAAGATATATACCGGATAAATGTCCGTACACCATAGAGTTACCATAATGTTTAGCTTCAGAGCTTGAGCTCACCAGTGAACTTTTAACAGCGCTTCTGATAGGAATTAGTATTTTTGTTTGGTAAAAGAATCTTGGAAAAACATAAATGGTCGTCGACACTGATTGACTTATTTTGATTAGCTAAAATAAAACTGATTATGCAGTTATTTGCTTTGCTTATTTAAAAAGTATGTGTAGTCTTTGTTGTTTTGGTATGTATCAAAATGAGCTCATATACGCATGTTGCATCAAAAACAAGTATTCTCAGAATATTTCATATTATATTTGTAGTAAGACGGAAACAAACGCTTATTTAGGAAGTTATCCAATACATGTATTAAAATACACTGTACATGTACATGTAACTTTTGAATTCTTTGATAAGATAATTCGGTCGGTAAAATCACTAATATTTAAAAATAATATGAGTTTGCCAATTTTAACTTTTATTGAACAGTAACTAGTAAACATGTTAAAGTGTTAAGCTAATTTTGTTAACATAAAACTAGGCAACAACATTATTGATGGCGACCTTTGGGAAGCCAACACTGAATGTTTGGAAGCCTCCAGCGTATAGGTGTCAAACAGATGCTAGCCATTGCATGCATTCAATTTTGATATTTGCTATTCAACAATATGCAATTTTAGTTTTTGGCCTAGTTGATCAAAAAAGCGACCTTAAACCACCTACTTGGCAATCTGTGTGAGTTTAGTAGAAAAATACAAGTTCTGGTTAGTTCACACTCAATTTCAAGCACAGCTATTTGGTTTGATTTCTTCAAAACTTTGCCTATGCTATGCTTTGTTTGCCTGACAATAATAAAAACAAAAAGATGAATTTCTAAAAACGAGGTCGTATGATACATTTACATTACCATATTTTGTTCGATAAAATAATGTGGTGACATTTGCTAACCTAGCAAGATTGAAAAAGTGAGAGAAAAATACCACACTTTTAGCATTTTTTGGTTTAGAAATAGATTAAAATGGAGCACTGCAATGTAGTCTAATGAGACAATTTTTATGACTACTATTTCATTCATGCATAACTGGAGACTCTCGCATCATGCTGATCTATTTTTATCATTTGTTTCACAATTATATGAAGTTACTACAGTGTTTCACAGAATAGCCAAGCATTGCGCAACACGCTTAGCAAATTACACATTAACACTTGTCTGCTAAAAATAGAGCAAGTTGCATTGTTTTAGACTCACTCACCCTTTGCTAGACAATTATTGCTCTACAAAAAGTTTAGCTCCATACCTTAATTCTTTAACTAACTTTGATTCTTTACACACAGATCATGTAATCAATTCTATTTAATGATTAAGTTTGCTTTTACAAGTTCTTATTTTACCTCTTTTTCTATTGTGATCTTTAACCTGAGGAAGTGTTGACACCTCTAGTCTTTATAATAGGGTTGCAATCTATGAAGGAAAATTTCAATATCAAATGGCGATCGGACGGTGCTACCCCTACTAACCAAGCTGGAGCAGATAAAAAAGATTCAAGTCTCGGAGCTACTATTGGAGGTGCTGCCGGTGCGGGTGTACTCATCATCGGAATGGTTGCTTTGTCAGGATTTGCAATAAGAAAACGAACAAGTAAGAGCCACATATTTTATTACTAGCTATTTTATTTTGTATCACATGGGCACATATTATTGTGGGAAAATGAATTTACATGTAGACAGAAAGCCAGATGGTATAGTGACGATCTTGGTTTTATTCAAATACCTATTTCCAAACTTCTAGCAAAGGTGTAATTTGTTTAAAATAGTAAATTAGCTTACACTACTAACTATAATATTTCAGTTAAAGCATTAAAAAATGATTTTAAGGTTCTTATATGGTAGAACTTTAAAATAATTTTTAAGTTTTCCTATCGTAAAACTAGTATAACTTTTTTTACATTCAGGACTCTGGTGTGACTAATATTCAACTACTAAACTTTACAAGAACTGTTGAGTCATGTTTTTAAGAAAGAATACTATTATATTATTAGAATATATTATAATGCATTATATGTTGAAGTATATCAAAGTAGGACTTTATTTTAAGGTAAGTCTTTCAACTCAAATAAAAGAAATTAGTTCACTTGAGTTCCAGTTCTTATGTGACAGATTAGAATTCATGTAGCCATTGCCAAATATGTAAGTTAATTTTTCCAGTTACATTCACACTAATTCTTTAAAAAAACCAGAAATGGTTTGTTTTTACATGTATATGAAAGCACTTTGCTCAACAACAGGGTGGTAATATACTTTTTGCTTGAGTCTATACCAACCGTACATGCTATTCTCAGCTATTTAGTACAGATAATTTGTTTAGCTTAAGTACTTACGCATAGTCATTTATTTATTTACCCTATTCTTACATAGTAACAATTCTAGTAAGGAAATAGTAATTAATGAATTTGTAGAGCTGATACCTTTTTGATATGTTGTTACTAAACTGAACTTTTTATGAAAAGGTAATAGAACTAAGTTTTTTTGCCGTTGAAATTTAATGTTTTAATAATCAATCGTAGAAATTCACTACAGATGCAACAGTGTGAAATCTCTCATTTTTCACCAAAGAATAGAAATATTTTATGAAAATATAAAGTGTTACGTATTTGTAAAAAGCTGTTCTTTATTTGCTGGGTACAATAAGTGAACTAACATGTAGTTTTAACATTTAGAGTTGAAAGGTTTCTACAGTTCTGTATGCAGCAAAAAACATTAACACCAGAGTTATTCCAAAATATGGAATAAATTGGTGGAATAAACTTTACGGAAAAATGATATTTCTTACCTATGTTTGTTTTTCATTTTGTGTGTAAGCTAGTACCTCTCCAGCCACTCTCTAACCCAATCATGTTTATGATGTCCAATTATGTACATAATAGGTGGAATGGAGGATCAAATTGCTGGAGCTGAAGTTGCTGGAAAGAATACACAAGGGTTTGTATCTAATCTATCTATTTTATATCAGAGACTATTCTTCCTCCATTCGACTTGTGTACAAGGTAGAAAGTACTAAGTGCAACCTACTAACTTACTAGTTAGTAAATTAAAAGACAATGATTAACATCTTTGTATTATGAAGTATGTCATTAGTAAGTAGCATACACCGTCTTTACAATAATACTAAAAGTGTTCGTCCGACTGTCCAAAACTCTAGTTGAAGGCACTAGTTAGAAAGTTACACACAATAAAGAGTAGTTAGACATTACGCAAGAAGATTGAATTTTATGGGATTCAAACTCCCGACATTCAGTTTAGTAAATCAACACTTTAACAGATATGAGTCAACTGCTTTCTGGTGATTTGGTATAATTGTGCAAATAGTTGTTGTTTGTGCTTTTCCGCCATACCTGATAATTTCTTACAGCACGCCACATTTCCCCGTTACTAGGAATCAATAATTAGTGAACAATAACATTTTATACAATACTTCACCATATTATTTTAATTTATTAATTCAATAAATACATTACTTAGTCCATAGTTTTCAAAATTTCAAAAACCAACAGCACTACTTTATTCGTAATTCACAATAACATTTTTTCGAACATTTCTAAGTAGTATACTTGATTAAAATAAAAAGGAGATAGTCAATTCTCAAAGCTGATCCTTTCATAAAATGCAGGGCAACTCTGTTTAAGTGTAAGTCGTAAAATCCTGAGTAAAATACTCTGCCATATTGTACTCTTGGGTACTGCTCACACTATCTTTGAGATTGTTAGCCACAGTTGTGTGGCTAAGACTATGTCTTCTCCCAATATTTATTGTGTTTCACCATTTTAATTTACTTGAAAAATATGTTTTCACTTCAAAAACGGCGGTCTTTCTTTGAATCAGGTAATAAGGATAACAGAATGAACAACAAAAATGACCTACCAACAAAACTAAGTAACTCACTAATGTCGTTTTTCTCTCCAAACAAACACAACAACGATTATTCAGTTCGCAAGATGAAAGTAGTTCGTAATGGTCCGCAGTGTTTAGCCACAATTATGTTGAATATTATTTTAGACATTTTCATGGGACGGTTTTGTAACCTTGAAATAGTGAAAGTTTAGACTGTGGTAACGCAAAGACTCTCTGTTCTAAAACTCGGATTTGACTACCTGATTCAACAAACCACAGGTGGTTTATTGAAAGCCAGTTGATATGAACGAACATTTTTTTAGGTTCAGGCTCTGGTTTAACTCAGGTAGTTTTAAGGATGAGAATCTCAGATAGTTTAGGGGTCAAAGGTCAATATAAGCTGTAGTTACTTTTTTCCATATAAACTTGATAATAGAGAAATCTCTCTGTCTTAGTAAATTATTAACGTCAGCCAAAACTGGTCCACTATATAACAGTTTTTTGCCCCACTTCATGGGAAGTCATATTTAATAATTGTTGTAAATACATTGTACTTCGGTTTTGTAGCAACAACGTTTTCCTTTTGAAATAAGACTGCACTGTCAATGCAAATATATCTTTGTGTTTTATGTTACCACAGTATACGTAGATTTTCCATGGTCTGTGTTGTTTATTGTAGAGCTTCAGAACCTCATACAAAACCAACAGCTGTTTAGTTTTACCGTAAAGCAGATTCCTCTTGTCGTCAAAAGGTAAATTTATTTAGCTTTTACTAAACTCATCAACTCTTTTGAAGGTATCTTTCACTTTAAAAAACAATTTTGTGAGACTAAACTTATTAAATATTTGCTTTGTTTAACACTTTGAGGCCGTAAAGATAACAGTCTGTCAAATCTGTTTTATAGCTCAGACATAATCGCAGACTGTTTATACACAAGCCGTTATATACTTTGGGATGCCCTTTTGCTTCTATACCTCAAGCACTGCAGATTATAAAATCTTTGATAGAGCATAGTTTTTGAGGAATTTTTTGAGATGTTCAGTTGCTGTTTTTATCTAATATAATTATTGTACTTCTATAGTGGTTTTCTTCTTTATCTAAAACTTTCTCATCGGCTGATTCCAACCACAGGTTGAAGCATTTGACAAAATTTTATATGAAAAAAAGGCAAAAATCAGCTTAGCAAAAATATGGAAGTTACAGTTTTAAGATATGTCAGAATTTAGTTTGGTGTCAAACTGTTCTATACATACCTATGATATTATATCTTAGTGCTAGAGCTTTTGCATCAAAATAGTCTGCAGAAAGTGGTCTCCAATTAAACTTTTAGTATTATAACATAATTGTGCAGGAAAATCATGCAGTACCACATATTATGAATATGTGGTGGATTCTCTAATAAAATGCATTGTGTTGAAATCTGTTTAAATTTTGTGTTGTCATATTGAGGAGTTATAGTAACTGGTGTAAAGACCATGATTTAACAAAACTCTTAACTGCATACATTCGTTGACAAAAAAAAACTTATTTTCAATCTTCACTTTCACCTTATTATTTTCAGAGTGAAATTCATGCAGTGACCAGTCAGGGAGCCAATTATGATGACCACTCAAGAGTCGAAGAGGCAAAAAAGATGTCAAGAAGTTACCATGATTGTACTTGTTCTTATAATTTCTCTTTATTTGTTTGTCACGTCAACCAGCGGTAGTCTAAAAACTCATGTCTTTCTCTTTTGTTGTCTTCATTCAATAAAGTGATATACTATTCCCCTCAATTCGTTAAACTGTTTTAGCTGATGAATAATGATATAAGAGCCTATAGCCTTACATAGCGAGTTAACAGCTCTTTATATTTTATTATCAAACTAATTCTATGTACATTTAGTAACTCTTATATTTTATGTTATTTATTTTTTATTTATTTATTCATATGAAAAAAGAAATGTTAGAGTGGCCTGATAAAGCTCAACTTGCTACCTCCGGCTTATTTAGTTTGAAAAGCATTGCCTGGCTCTATTTTCAACTTTGGCAGAATTTTTGTTTTCCTTTAAAAATGTGCCGCAACCTATCTGATTGAAAACTGTTTTTACATACATCAAAAATAATTGCTGCAAAGAAAGCATTTATGTATTGTAAATATGAACATTGTAAACGATGCAGGCTAAAAACTCCTAATACATCTGAAAGAAATTCTATGCAACTTGGAACTTTATGCTAGTATGGTAATCAGCATTTCAACTGCAGCAAAATAAAAAATGGAGTTTTATAGGTGTAGCTTCAAATTTAAGGGCACCTATTGCTTATTTCTATACAGCCACTTCTGTGACATTAAAAATCTGTATAGCTTGATGGACACTATACAGAAAACATTGATCTAGGTTTTGAGACATGACTTTTCTCTTCTTTTATTGATATTTTTTGTAGAATATACAGTATATACATATATTTACATTATATATTTATATACTGTATGTATACTGTAAATATATACTGTATATACTGTATATATATACTGTATATATAGACTGCATATATATTTTGCATATATAGATACATATATATATACATAAATATGTATATATATATATATATATATATATACATATATATATATATGTATATATCTATACATATATATATATATGATGAGATTGGTGGTGACTGTCGCCTTATATATATATAAGGCGACAGTCACCACCAATGATCAATCTGCGGACGAACATTACATAGGATTGACTGACACCACATTCAAACAACGCTATTACAATCATATGACAACCTTTAGAAATGTAGAGAAAAGATCAAGCACCGAGCTCAGTAAGCACATATGGACCTTAAAAGACCAAGGCATAGAATATAACATCAAGTGGAGCATAGTCAAAAGAGCTACATCATACAACAAGACCACAGGCAGATGCAACCTATGTCTGTATGAGAAATTTTATATTATATACAATCCTAACATTGCTACCTTAAACAAACGCTGCGAACTAGTTTCAACGTGTAGACATGCTGGCAAGTTCCTTTTAAGCAATTTTAAGACTTAACTTTTAAACTTCTGCATTGTTGAGGCTTTAAATCGTGTTGCTTGCTAATTTTAATTTTAATCCTACGTATCAGTGGTGTATTTAGGTATTTTAAGACCTACGCTTTTATTTCCATCTATATATAAGTCGTTTTCAGTGCTAACAATTTTATCTGATGATTATTGCATGGCAATATGAAACTATTAGTAATAAAGTTGTTTTAAACTTAACTTTAACTTTCATTTTTACTCAATTTTACATCGCTCTATTTTAATATTGAGCACTTTCATGCAAGAGACTGTTCATACTGCATCTACTGTATATATATATATTGTATATATATTTTGCATATATATACATAAATATGTATATATATATATATATACATATTTATATATATATGTATAAATATATATATATATATATATATAGATATAGTATATGTGGTTTACACTGTAAAGTAAAGTGCTCAATAATTGAGTCAATTAGAGCTGTGTATGAAGTTTATTAAAAACTAAAGGTTAAAATCATTACTACTATTAGTTTCATGCAATCGTGTTGCAATCTTCAGGTTGAATGACTAAAATGTATAATGTACAAGCTATATATACTCAGCTTATATAAGTATATATATATATATATTTATATATATATATATATTGGAGTGCATCGCATGAAACAATTTTGTGGCGTAATCACTAAATTTTTACTTTTTTCTTAATATTTTTAAATATATATACTATATATATACTATAGACTATAATATATACTCTATATATTCTTACATATATATATATATGTAATAATATATATATATAATTATTATATATATTATATATATATAAATTTTTATATATTTTATATATATTATATATGTAATATATAATTTTTTTACATATATATATATATATGTAATAATATATATATATAATTTTTATATATATTATACATATATAAATTTTTATATATTTTATATATATTATATATGTAATATATAATTTTTTTACATATATATATATATGTATATATGTAAAAAAATTGTTTCCTCACCACGGATTCCCCGTATGGGTGGTAAATTCTGCTCTAACTCGAGTCTTCTACCAGAGACCTGGGCGTTTGAGCACTCGCCTCAAGATCTTAGCTGTTCCCAATAGCGCACTTTTCTGCAACTCACCTAAGGTGATTGTTGTTAGTATTTAGGCAAACCACATTTTATGCGCCGGTGTTATTGCGCCCAGTGCCCAAATGATTACTGGGATTACAGTTGTTCTCACATTCCAGAATTTATCAATCTCTTCTCCAAGAGGGAGATATTTCTCTACCTTTTCTTTTTCTTTGCTGGCTATATTGTAGTCATTGGTACTGCTATATCTATTATAGTAGCTCTCTTGTTCTCCTTGTCTACCACCACTAAATCTGGTTGGTTTGCTAGCACATGCTTGTCAGTTCGAATGTAGAAGTCCCAGAGGATCTTTGCGCGGTCATTTTCAATTACCTTACCAGGAGCTTCCCACCAGTGTTGTGGTTTATTAAGGCCATACTCATCACATAGACTTCTATACACAACACCTGCGACATGATTATGCCGCTCAGTGTATGCGTTTCCTGCTAGCTGCTTGCATCCACTAATGATGTGCTGGATGGTCTCAGGTGCATACTTGCACAGTCTGCATCTAGGATCCTCTCTAGTGTGATAGATTTTCGTTTGGAGTTGCCATGTTGGGAGCACTTGCTCCTTGGCTGCCATGATTACCGACTCTGTATTGGCCGTTAGGTTTCATTTGTTTACCCACATATATGTCTGGTGAAGATCGCCAACTCTAGATCTTTGTTGGTGGTAAGCACCATGAAGAGGTTTCGTGTGCCAGTCAATTTTCTCATCATCAGAGCGTAGGTCCGTTGTAAGAACAGCCGATTGAAATTTAGCTAGCAACTTATCTGAAATGGCTATGGAGGCTGCATATGCTTTGATGCTTTGCTCCTCCTCTTTTATTGTCTGCTGTACACTTTATATCTATGTATAAAGTATGTTTATATACAGTTTGTTAAAAACTACAGGTTAAAATAATTACTATTATTAGTTTCATGCAATCGCGTTGCAATCTTCAGGTAGAATGACTAAATTGTATAATGTACAAGCTACATGTACATTATACAAGCTCATTCAACATTACAAGCTCACTTGAAGGTTGACTTGCAACAAAATTCACATTACATTTATTTGATAGGAAAAGAGTCACCATGTCTTACTCTGTTGTGTTGTAGGTGCAAAATATGTGAGAATGTAATTACAAGCTTGTAAAAAGCTCAAAAAAAGCCAAAAAACGAACATTCAATCGCAGCTACATGAGACCGCCGTAGTTTGGATTCTCTTTCCAAAACAGCTCAATTGTGACGTAGCTGTGTTAGATGATTTATGTTTACACTATCATGCAACCTTGTTCATCTAAATATTTCACAAATATACTTCACGCATTCAATGAAGCCATGTTTATTGTTCTTAGGTGTCTGTTTTATCGTCATTTTAATGCTGTCACTTTTAGTAGTGATATGTTATAACTTACCGAAAACATTTGTTTAATTTTCTAGCTTCAGCTTGAAAGAGTACATATCATTGTCTGATAATCATGGCAAGCCTGTTGGTCATTTGTTATAATCGAAAAGTGCTGTAGAAATTATTTGCGAAGTATTGAGTCACATGATCAGATTACAACTTGCCGACTAGACCAAACCAAAGCAAACCTGTAAAGTAGCGACCTTCTATATTTGATACGGTTTTTTTGGTAAAACCCTTTAGACCCCGTATCAAATTGGGTCTACGGGGGTTTTATCGAAGATCCCGTAGTGTTTGTCATAAACTAGTGCTACGATAAGTTTTATATTGAGCTTTTTCTTGCTCTTTCATTTCACTGGAGAACATCACGTGACAAGATTATAACCAAATTTTATGGCTACATCAGAGAAATAAAAAGATTCCAATCTACGGCGGCTTTTCGTTTTTAAGCTTTTAAAAGCCTGTAATCACATTTCAACATATGTGGCACCTACAACACAACAGAGCAAGACATAGTCAATCTTTGAAACCAAATAACTTTAATGTGAATTTAGTTGCGAGTCAACCTTTAAGTGACACAATAGCTTAGTGAAAACTGCTTTACAAACCATATTTAGCATATTTGAACAAAATAAGCAAAATGCTTCCTAAGTGTAGGCATGCCACAAGGTCTTTATTAACGTATTGTGTCACTTGAGAACATTTCTTAATTATATAGCTTTAAAACCATGATTTACAAGCTACGTATATCTATAACTCTTAATAATTTGTTTTAGACTGCAGTTGACAAAAAATGTTCACAAGCTACATCTGTAACTTTTAGTAATCCCTTCTAATTATTTTAACCATCTGATTATGTATACCTTACATAGAGCATATTCTATTAGGGAAATTGTATCTGATGAATGCAGTTGATTTAGCTGTGTGAAACTAAATAATAATAAAATGTTGCCAGTTTGTTTAGTTCTACAGTTTAATACACTTTACATATGCTCTGCCTAGCATTGATCACTTTTCATTAGAGGTTGCAAACAACAATTCCAACAGGTTAATCCCACAAAGATGTAACATAAAGCAGCCAGCCAATGGTTGGCTGCTTTATGTTACATCAGATAAACCAAATCACAGAAGAGACTTTTGGATTATACCGAGATGATGGACTTGGCGTAGTGAGAGCAACTCCTAAACAGACTGAGAAGCTCAAGAAAAATCTGTGCACATTATTCCATCGATATGGGCTGAAAATATCTGTAGATGCAAATAAAAGCACCGTTGACTTTTTTGATATATCGTTAGATCTACAGAATGAATTATATAGACCCTTCAGCAAGCCTAATAATGTGCCTAGATACGTGCACACAAGATCTAACCATCCACCTTCCATCATCAAAAACATTCCAGCATCAGTCAACCTGCGCCTCTCCGCAATATCATCAAATCAAGATATATTTAGACAAAATACAAAAGAGCACCAAGAAGCCCTTAATAGAAGTGGATACCATCATAAACTGACATTTAGTGAGAATATAACATCGCATAACACCAGAAGCAAACGCAGGAGAAATATACTTTGGTATAACCCCCCTTTCTCTAAAAATGTTGCCACCAATATAGGAAAGCTTTTCTTCAAAGCTCTGAGTGAAGAATTTCCCAAAGATCACAAACTTTATTCGATATTTAATAGAAACAATTTAAAACTTAGCTATAGCTGCATGAAGAATATTGGACAGATTATTACAAATAACAACAAAGCGCAGCTATCAAACAAAAAGCCAACAGCAACATGCAACTGTCGAGATAAAAGTACGTGTCCACTGCCAAATGCATGTTTGTCCAGTTCCGTCATCTATCAGGCTACAGTTATGACCAAAGAACCTAATGCTACCAAACAAACATATGTTGGCTTGACAGAAGGCTCATTCAAGAAAAGATATTACAACCATCGTAGCAGCTTCCACAATCCATCAAAACGAACTTCAACAGAACTGAGTAATTATATATGGCAGCTTCAAGATCGATCCATCCAGTACGACATCAAGTGGAGAGTATTGAAAAAAGCGAGTAGTTACAATAAGACCAGTAAACGCTGTAATTTGTGTATTTGGGAGAAATACTTCATTTTATACAAACCTGAGCTTGCAAGCTTAAACTCAAGAAACGAGCTTGTGTCAAAGTGCAGACATTCAAATAAGCACTTAATTTGCAATGCTGTTACATGAACCAATTAAATTGTTGTATTACCGTATATGTAGCTGGCCTTTATCGTTAAGCTACTCGATGTGTTTTTACGTACAGTCATATGAGCTTCAAATCATTTTAATTTTACCTGATGAATGGTAGCAACCATGAAACTTTAAGTTGTAAAATGTTTTAAAAGTTTTCAGTTCTTAATATAGTTTATATATATATATATATATATACTCATGCTACAGACAGTACTGTTTCGGCTATTGAAGCCTCATCAGTGCAGCTCAGAGCTTAGGCAAGGGACACAAATCCCATTACCAATGAGAGTTGACTTCCTGCCATGAAACAACAAAGTTGCTTCACAAACTTTAAGAAAGTCAATGTGCTGGCACCATAGTGCTCAAATCACAAAAGTGATGAGCTTTGCACAAAGGCTAGTAGTGCCGCACCTCTCACAGAGCGCTCAACCAAACCAAAGTGAGGGAGCATAATACTCATGCTACAGACAGTACTGTTTCGGCTATTGAAGCCTCATCAGTGCAGCTCAGAGCTTAGGCAAGGGACACAAATCCCATTACCAATGAGAGTTGACTTCCTGCCATGAAACAACAATGTTGCTTCACAGACTTTAAGAAAGTCATTGTGCTGGCACCAGAGTGCTCAAATCACAAAAGTGATGAGCTTTGCACAAAGGCTAGTATATATATATATATTTTTTTTTTATATATATACATACATACATATGTATATATATATATATATATATATATATATATATAAATATATATATATATTTATTATATTTATATATATATACATGTATATTAATTATATATATATATGTATATAAATCTCAAAATTGGGCTGTTTGTATGTCCATCACTATATCTGGCTATTGCTATTAAAATCACTAAACTTCCAACACACTGTCATTAATAATTAAATTAAAAAATGGTTTCATATTCAATTTAAACTACTTATGCAGGTAATTATATTAACAAATAATTTGTTAAATAAATATGTAAATAATCAAGTTAATTAATGAAATAACAAGTAATGTGAATTAGGTATTTGGATATTCAAAATTGTTTGTCAAATAAGCATATTCATAATTGCAATAGTGAATTACCTTTTATCAACTGCTGAATTACCTACTAAAATATCAGACAAGCATTTAAATAAATTTAAATTATAATTGATTTAGCAATTAACTTGCAGTCAAAACTGAGCTAATCATTGAACTAAAAACTATCATACCCAGGAGTTTTGCAAGTTCTGCTAATTAATAGTTTAAAGAGTAATGTAATTATTCGAGTTATGGGATAGGCATCTATAGGCATCTATTTATTATGGAGTTGTTACATCTATAGACTATAGTAGGCTATATCAACAATTGAGCACATCCCTGTTTGTTACATTTATAGACTATAGTAGGCTATATCAACAATTGAGCACATCCCTGTTTGTTACATCTATAGACTATAGTAGGCTATATCAACAATTGAGCACATCCCTGTTTGTTACATCTATAGACTATAGTAGGCTATATCAACAAATGACCACATTCCTGTTTGTTACATCTATAAACTATAGTAGGCTATATCAACAGATGACCACATCCCTGTTTGTTACATCTATAGACTGTGCAGCAGCACCCAATATTTTTACACAAGCATAAATATAATGATCCTCTAGAAATACAAACAAGAAAATGGATGCAAATAAAAAACCTATCAGAATTCAAGCCTTTTATGTGAAACTTGTGATTTGACTTGAGCTTATAAAGGGTTATCTTGCTTCAAATTTTAAAGTCATTGACACCAGTCTGTAGTAGATTCGCTTTCTTTCAAATAAACTATAATACAGCCATCAACTATAGAGCTACTGAAACTAGAAACAGTTTTGTCTGTTAATGTTGTGGCTTTCCCATCAAAGATTATATTAGCAGCTTAGTTTTTTAAACTAACATTTTTTATCGGGTTTTGTATGAGAAAGTATGAGACATTTTAGTATGAGAAAGTCTGATGACCAAACATGATGCAGAAACACTACTTTGCAAACAAATTCACCTACTTATTTTGATTGTAAGACAAAAGTGACTCACTAGAACGGTAAATGCTAAGCTTTAGTCGCCCCATATGAAGTTGTTTCCTGGAAAAGTTTGCGAGACTGTTTACGAGGGTGCCTTTCAAATCAAAGAAGCTCAGCATGCTAGGGTTTGATCAATTGGCTAGAACGCATTTTCATGTAAGGATCGTAATAAATTATAACGTAAGGTACTCTGTCTTAGTGTCTTAACAAGATTAAGAATATGCAGCACTATAACTTGTATATATATTAATATTGTTATACTGACTTGCAGAAATATATGAATTGTATCAAAGGGTTTTAAGGTAATAAGTTAATTATTGAAGCGCATTTAGTTTGATAACTTGTTATGTGGGCAGACCTGCCAACTCAAGAGTGGGCAATGCGTGAGATTTGGTTTTGGAGCAATCGGTGTATCAATGATAGTATATATAAAATTATGGATATTGGAGCAAAACTCTCACGCATTTTCATTTGTTCTTTGGGGTGATTTCGTGAGTTTCAAGCCCAATGCCAGAGAGTTGGCAGGTATGAACGTGGGGGGCATTAATATAGATTTGATATAACAATGTAAAGCATCATGAAAGGGCGGTTTTTTATTTGTCAGTATGCAAGTTATAAAAAAGCTAAGGACTGGTTATTGTTAGATTTGTTGGTTTTAACCTCTGGTCAAGTTTGAAATTTGTAGGTGTAAGGTAGAGGTTTTGGGTCGTTTCGTGACATATTTGCTATAAACGGACGAGGAACACACGTATACGGTTTTGTGTGAAGATATTTTCATTACAGGTAGTTTAGTGTAACACCTTTTCTCGTGGTTTTGACATTGGTTTCACAAGAAGTTCACATTTTTGCACTTAATCACGTCTTACGTCATCAATAATTACTTACATTAGTTACAATAACTTACCCGCGAAACTGTTTTTTAGATAGCAGGATGAGTTAGTTATAGTCGCCTAAAGTTTTGAAACATTTGACAATGTCAGACGACTCTATCTTCTGAGTATTAAAGATCACTTTTATTTGCTAACAAAATTGTATCCTGTTTTTTTAATTTTGTCGTAAAACATGTGCCACTGTGATGGGTGGACATAGAGAACTTATGCTAGGCATAATTAATCTGAGTCCACGCACAACATGAGTGTTTAATGTTGAATTTTCTTTGCCATTTTATTCTATTTTGTTTTCAGACAGTCCCCTACTTACGAACATTCGAGTTACGAACAACAGTACATACGAATAGGTCTGCACGTATGTCCGCCGCTAATACTGACGGTATTACTGACGTATTAACGGCAGAAAGAGGCACTACTCGGAAGCACCACCCAGCATCAACCTTCCTCTGCCCAGTTCGTTGCAGTGCATATGTGCGTGAACGTATCTCCATTGCGCAAAGAACTTTTTTATTTTTACTGTATGCATTGTAAAGGACTTTGCTGGCCTTTACTTGGCACGATCTAGACCAATAATTAAAGAGAAGAGAGTGCATGTAGTTTCATTCAGCTTTTCATTAGCGAAGGGAATTTCACTAGCTGAGGAGCGTACGGCTATGTGCTCTGCTCAACTAAGTGAGCGCGCTCCTTTATATACAATAATATCAACCGTTCCGGCAATTGGTAAGAACACCGGTAAACAAGGTGAATAAATAGGACCGCTAGCATGTTGGTATGACAACATTATAAGTGATGATAAGTAATAGTGTTATGACAGGATATCAGATATAACAATAGCATAACAAGTGAAGCAACGATACAATAAAAGGACAACACATGCAAAAAATAAGACAACGATAAGTGATAGCATAACGATTAAAACAACGATATAATAAAAAGGACAACCAATACAATAAATAATAAATGCAATGTCATGGCTCAGCATCCACCACAGTATTCTCTCCATTTTATTAAATATTTTTTCAGTACAAACCAAGGCAGGTTACTTATACACGCCTTAAAAATACTTATATAAACCTTCAATATAATTATATAGGCCTTAAACATAAATTATAATACATATTATAGCACTGAAGCAACTTACAAATGAATTCACTTTACGAACAATCAATCGAAACGTAACTCGTTCGTAAGTAGGACACTTTCTCTATGTTCAGTTTGCGTAGCTTTGCTTTGTCACGTGGAAACTAATTTTATTATTACTGGTTCAGGTACGAATTAAGGTGTTAAGCTATTGTAAGCAATACTGATATTTACCAATAAAAGGTACTTCTTTATTCTATAAGTCTAACCATTAAAATACACAACTAACAAAATTCTAAACATTAGTAGTAATGACCAAAGGTTAAAACAGCCAATAAAAGTTACACCCTTACTCGAACAGTCATCCATGTTTGCTTGCTCAGTCCATATGACTGCGAGTTTCGACTGCCAAACGAGAGTCATGACAGTTCGTATTTATAGAGGCTCGTTACTTGAAATAGTGAAGTAGAAGAAGATCAGCTGATGATGATGAAAGAAGCTCCATAGGTAGGGAAAAGATAGAGGCTCCAGAGGCTGAGGGAAGCAAGAGGAAGGCTCCAGAGGTTGAGGGAGGCAAGAGGGAGGCTCCAGAGGCGGAGGGAGCCTCAGCAGGTCCTTGAAAAAGAAGAGATAGACGGATCAACTCTGAGTAGTTGGAGCTGTTCTCTTTTATGAATGTTCCTGTTAGCCTGTGAGGTGTTTAGGCGTCCAGATTTCGTTCTTTATGTTGCAGAAGGCTAGCAATTAAATGGACTTGTTTTAAGTATGACATGGGAGTGTATTGATTCAAAATGATGACTAACTTCAATTGTCTCCAATTGGTCCTGCGTGGTATAGGTCTGATATATTTTAATGGTTTTATGGCTTGTCAATCGATGTCTCTTTTCTCATGGGCTACATTCACAGGAGTTTTCTTAGCTACTTGTAGATGAGTACATGATGACTTTCTTTATTGCTGGTCCTTCGATGTATTAGCTGTCATGTTTATTGTAGTATTGCATATGTCTCCGGAATGTACGCATTTCTCCATTATGCTATTTACTTTTGTTAATACTTTCATACAATCCTATGAACGGAAAGTTTTAATTTTTTGGTACCCAACTCTTGCTAATCTTTCTCTTTCTCACCTGATGAGAGCAGACCTATCTCTTCCCTGAACAGATTGTGATTAACCAACAGCTAAGTACTCATCATACTACATATCATAACCATTAAGCTACACGGAATACAATGAATTCAATGAGCAAATAGTCATTACATCAGTTAAGATACTTACAGCGCTTGCTTGGGATTAACAACTAGAACTCTTGATCATTACTCGTAGGGAGTGTTAAGCTGGCTCAAATTGCAGGTATTGTTTTAGTAAAAATTTTAGTATTGATCTAGCTTTCCAGAAAGTTACTCAAGTTCATTAGGTAATTATTCTATTATTCGTGCACCGGCAGTCATTTGGCTAGTGTATATATACACTCGCCGATTCCCCGAAGTTGCGCGGTTATTAAAAGTTGACTTGCAACAAAATTCACATTACTGTTATTTGGTATCAAAAGATTCACCATGTCTTGCTCTGCTGTTTGTAGGTGCAAAATATGTGGGTATGTGATTACAAGCTCTTAAAAGCTAAAAAACGTGTGCACAAAGTGTTTAATATAAGTACTTTTTTTTACCTGTGCACTTTACTTTACTCTTTCATTACTGCGCTAAATTCGTTATTCTGACTGAATTAATTTGAAGAATAGAGAAAGCATGATATTATTATGCTTTATTATTTATTTTGAGGTGTTGACCGATGTTTTAAAAAAAGAATCAAGGAGATTGACCAACCGGAAGCTGAGATATAGCCAGCCAAACACAGGTCTACCAAAAAGCATAAGTGTTTTGGTAATCATCAATATATGACGTATGAAACCGACTTGTGTGCCATTGGTCAATTAAGCCAACTAATGCGCTCTCCTATAACAATCACGGTGTTTTAATTGGTTTAATCATTGGAAGTATAGAACAATCAAATTGGGCCTAACAACCATTGCTCCGAGAATTCCGAACCAGTCCCTCTGACGTGTAGACTAGTTTTAGAATAAAATAATTACAAGCATCTATTATTTCGCAGCATTTTACTATCACTTTCTACAAATTATATTAGTTAAATCATTTATTTTATACGCAGTTATATTATTACTTTGTATAATATGCATTATGATTATTATATTAATCATAAAAAATAATCATAGATAAGATAAGAGATCAATAGAAAAATCAAATCAAAAGTTATCGTTTTCTTTTCTTACAGCAAGAATAGCACGGTCAAGTTATTCTTTTTAAGATTATGGCTGTAGTGAACTTACAGTCTGTTAATAGTGACGATAATCATGAAAATCAACTGAATGCTGCAGTAGATACACAGTAGAAAAATGATGAGTGAACAAAAATTCACATTCCCATTTCTTATTTCAAACGAACTGCAATCAGGGATGTCGCATATAGACTATACACGCGCCGTTCGTTGAACAGAGGATCTTCGGAGCATATCCGTGGAGATCGAGTTAAAATTTGAAGCACAATAGTCAAAATCTGCTCTTCTGTTTTGAAAAATAACGGCGAGGGGTTTTGGGCAAATGCCTTCACCACACAATGTTTGCTTGATTTTTCTGAGAAACCTGAGCTAGTCTGTAAATTGTTTACTATCGCGAGAAGCGTTTCACATCTCGTAGCCAAAACAATCATTATACGTAACGGCGGTAAGGGTGCACAACTCCGGCACATGAACATTAAGTCAATCTATACGTCACAGTTTTCGGGATTTTCGAAGGGTTTTCCTCTGATTCTTTATTAGGTAGACCTGTGTTTGGCTGGCTATATCTCAGCTTATAGTGGGTCAATCTCCTTGATTCTTTTTTAGAACATCAGTCAACACCTCAAGATAACTAATAAAGCATAATAATATTATGCTTTCTCTATTCTTTAAACGGGTTTTCGAAAAGTCGATGTGCCGCTAGTATTTGTGCAATATCTCGAGAATCAATGCAGGTATTGTTTTACTGTAAATTGCATCTTACTCAAAACAAAATCCTCCACATTATAAGTAAAATGGACTAGTGAATCCCACTCTCGCGAAATTTCTGACGCTTCCTTTACGTCGAACGAACGCGGTGAATTTTGTATTGCCATGATAATAGCGATCAGGTTTTACCGTTTTGAAACATAAATGAAAATGGAGCCGCTTGACAAAAAGCTTTTTAATTGGTTGCACTCGATTGGCAACAAGGTTTTTTTGTTGGAGACAAAATTTGATTGGTCTAGCTGATGTGTAGTCTTCGTAATGAAAAGAAAAATGAAACTCTATTAATGATCCGATTCATTGACTTGCGGTCTGTATTTCTATCACCGCGACTGTCGATACATCGGCTCACAGTAGTAAAAAAATTAAGGGTGTATTAGTGGTGAAGCATACTAGAAGTCTCTGTAAGCTTTCTGTTTACTAGGGAACTAACAGCTAAAGTATGTCTAGTTATATAATATATCACCCTGTTAGTCCATTAAGTTGGTCTAGTTATATGATTCTTGTATATCACTCTGTTAGTCATGAAGCATGTCTAACTATATGAAATTTGACTCTGTTAGTCATACATGTCTATTTATGTGATATATCACTCTGTTAGTCATAAATTATGTCTAGTTATGTGATATATCTTTCTGTTAGTCATAAAGTATGTCTAGTTATATGATATATCAGTCTATATCACTCACAATAGCTATTTGCCATTGATAGCCGTAGCCAGAACACCTATTATTCAAAGAGAGCAAATGTTGATTCTCCTATTAACTAATTCATCTAGATGACTCCCACGAGACAGTCAACTTACCAGAGTCGTCTTCCCGTCACAAGAGCTTGGCTGCAACAGTTCTCAAATATGGCGAGGAGATAAGCGCTAAAAACAGACGAACTGTAGAGTTGGAGACAAAGTTGATGAGCAAGATGAGTGATGAGTGAGAGAGAATTGCTCAACTGGAGGAGAGCTCAAGTTCAAGCAAAAGGCATGGTGTATATTTGTATAGGTCTCTTTAATACCGTACTTTTCGCGCTATTACCCGCACCCCTATATAAGCCGCATCTGCTTTATTTTCAAAAAAACTATAATAAAACAATACATAGGCCGCACCTTTTGTATAGGCCGCAGAACTCAGGACAGTGCTTTTTAATGCGGCGACAGCTTTGCTGGTTGAAACAGAACAGTGCCGTTAGGCACTGTTCTGTATTTAAGTCGCATGGCTATATAAGCTGCATGGCTCAAAATATCAGTAAAAAGTAGCGGCTAATAGTCTGAAAAGCATGGTAGCATCTGTGCAACTGTTCATCTGCTTTGTTCATGAGCTTGTCAGAACATGCAGTTGCTCGCACTTTACAGGTACAGCTACAATTGTCTTCCTTTTTTAGTTCTGAAATGGCAGGCATTTCTCTGTAGCTAACTTAGAAGCCGGATCAATCATGCTAAATTTCATTTTGCAGTACTATAAACTGCTTGAATGAAAATATATCTGATCAAGAGGAGACGATCACACAACTAGTCATGAATATGTCAAAACTAGAAGAGACAGCAATTGGTGATAAACCAGTAGCAGTAGATTTGGAGTGTAAGGTCGCTGAGGGTCAACAGGAAGTAGCTCGTCTGCTCGAGAACCTTGAAGCCTGCAAACTAAAGGAAGCTGCATCGGAGAAAGCTATGAAATTGCTGCAATCCTAGGTAGATGATAAATAGTATATGTAATCAGTAGCTGTAGATATTCAGCACGTATTCATAAACTTTAGCAGCTAATCAACAGCCATATCAGGTGGGCGATAGCTATAAGAGGTGGTCGACAGCTATAGCAGGTAGTCTGTAGCTATAGCGGGTGGTCGATAGTTATAGCAGGTGGTCGATAGTTATAGCGGGTGGTCGATAGTTATAGCAGGTAGTCGATAGTTATAGCAGGTTGTCGATAGTTATAGCAGGTGGTCGATCGTTATGGCATGCAGGAACAGCTCTCTCGATCATTGCTGTTTTTATATTCTCCTTTTTAGCAAGTTCCTCTCGTTCTCCTATTTATGGTCCAAGCTAATATGTATCTTTGTTTTAAATTTTAGTAAATTTAAAACCTTTCATGTCTTTTACTTTTTCCCCAAATAATATTATTGTAGATCTAATCTGCTTGTTTCATTACCTTTAGATATTCTTATTCATTTCATCACTTGGTTTTTTCTTATTAACTTACTCTTCTACTTACTCTTCTAATTACTTACTCTCTACTTCTTACTGTTTTCTCAGCTCTGTTATCTTATGTTTTGGAATTAAGTTCTTCCATTCATTACCCGGGATCGGTTATTATTTTTAGGCTTAGCCATAAAATAATTTCTAGATCAAGCATCTGAAGGAACTAGTCGAAAATTCAAAGAAAAACAATTTCAAATTTGCCCCTCTGTCTAGTTCCGACTTACTATCTGACACTGGTGACGGGTAAGAATGTGTGTTTGTTAAATCTTATGTTGTTTTGTTGCTCTCCTCTTGGATGAAGCAATTTGTGTATATGCTGTGTCTTCTCCTCAGATACTTTCAGCATATCATATGTGTTCAATAATTCTTTTATTTGCTTCCTATTTCTGTAGCATTTGCTTGATATTGCTGGCTTTTAAATGATATTAAGAAAGGCCGGTGTTAGTGTTTGTCGTTTTTTTGGTTAAACGGTTTTGTACTGCTTCTGACATTAGAGTTCACAAAAAGTTTACATTTTTGAGCCTGATCCCATATTACATCATCATTAATCTCCAGACGATGTTCACTTGCTTTACCTGTAAAAATGTTTATTGAGATAGCAGAATGAATAAGTTATAGACGCTTATAGCTTCGGAACATTTGACAATAGCAGACGACTCCATGTTTTTAGTGCAAATGATAACTTTTGTTTGCTAACACATTTTTTTAATTATGCCATAAAACTATGTGCTACAAGCAACAGGTTTTAGTTTTGTTTACCCAACTTTTGCTATGTTAGATCATTGGATTGAAAGCTAGTATTGACAGCAATAGTTCTTGTACCCTATTTCTGTCACATCACAAAATTCAACTAAAATATAAAAATCTCTAGTGAATAGTGAAAACCAGCCATAATATAATAATATCTCTCACGCTATATAATTCTCTCACGCTTCTCCTGTCCGCTTCCCTTCTCCTGTCCGCTTCCCTCTCCGTGTTTGCCTCAACCCTGCTGTCCGCCCTCTGTCCGCCTCTGTATGTTTTGTGTGGTCCCCGTGTAACATTCCCATTTGTAATTTTATTGGATTTTTTGTAGTACTCATTCCGAGGATTTGAAAATTTTTTGAGATTTGAGATTTTGCTGTAGCCGTATATAGTAATTTGACAAAATGGAAACTCTTCACAAAGGCTCAAACTTATACATACGTGAATATATATTTGTATATCTTATACATACATTTATATATTTTTGTAATTCTTGTTCATACATGCTTATATCTTTGGACAGTTCACCCTCAGAATATAACTACCTTGATATCCAATATTTTCACCTCACCAGGTGGAGCATAGTGATCTTTTGACCTTACCATATGAATCTTTTTTCAGCATATGAATTCAACAAAACTTTTGCCTGAGTTAACATTTGACAGTCAGTGTGTTTATTATGTATATATACATGACCAAGTAAACAGTGGGAGCACCTACCAGTGCATGTCAAACTCATTATCCAAGGATGTCAGATAAGTTACCATCTAGTTGTTGCTAACTAGCTGTAGAATGACTAAAGGTTCACTTACTGAGTTCATCCATATTTGCCTCGTAGCCTTCTATAAGACTTTGGTCGGCTTGTCAGTGCGATGTTTTCATTAAGGATATGCAATTAGTACTGTTTCTTTATGGTGAGAGACTAATGCGAATATGTATCATTTGTGCTGTCTGTCCAATACCTACTACCCGACCTAAAGGCAAATACATAGCACTCAAGCTACAGGCCAAATTTAAATTTGTTAATTTATTCATAGGTTTCTAAATTATGTTTGGTTATTTCCCCACAATGTTTTCGGTAAGTCTCTGTAAGCCAAATATTTTCTTTCCATCACTTAGTTTGGTTAGGTGAAGTGGCTGGGTACGGATATTTCGAAAACTTCAATAAACTTTACTATAATGAAAGATGTGTCTGTTTGCCTGTTTGTCCGAAGTCACATTTAAAGTTTTTTTTAAAAGATCACCATGAACGGGATTAGAACTCACAAATTTCAGTATGACAGACTGATACTCTAATCACTGCACCAAGTGAAGCCTATGTATGCCTAAATAATATGGTTGTTGTACATTTAGTTATTACACCTAATGATCTCTCATGGCACGCTGGGTTGCTAGGGTAACTGCATGATTAAAAGGCAACATACTGTTTTAGAGTTCTCTAAAAAAAACTACCATATTTTCATGGACTGGCCTTGTTTCCTTGTTGTTTTGGTGTTGGAAAGGTTTATGCTGGTTAAACAGGAATTGATTGACAATCATTTTAGCTATGCTAAAAATCTGATAACTGATATTATGACTGATAATCTGATAACTGACAAAGTCAATTGTATTACACTAGTCTAACTGACTGACAATGAATACAAATGCAGTAGACACTCCTACATCATATACTTCCTATAACGTAATTCCAAATAACGCAAAAAACTGATTTGAAGTTTATGCTTTGTACAATGTAAAAAACTTTTGCATAACGTAAAATGACAAGTCAGACGAGATTAAAAAATCGATTTGAATTTTGGTTTATCTCGTAACACTTGCGAAAGAAAAAACAATGTATGTATAACGTTGTATGTATTATATTGTTGTGGAATGTGGTCCACTGAGAGCTGAGCATAGGGATGAGTTAAGCCGAGCCAAGCTGTGTTCAGTCAGGCGTGTAACAGAGGTGGGAGTTCAGCCAAGCCAAAGCCATGCCGGGTCCAGCAAATAGAACGGAGGCGGAGCTTACTAGCTATATAAGCTCGAACGTTTGTGTAGAAGAGCAGAGCTGTTCTAGGCCTGTTCATTGCCTGTTCTACTGCTAATCAACTCCGGTCCGGCACAATACGATGCCGGCCCGGACTACTAGAAAGCCGGAACGGTATGGAAATGGTGTATGCTACTCTATGGAATTAACGGAAAATGGTCCGAAGGTCGCGCGGGAAGGAGGTAAAACGGTTCTCACGGTCGCAACCAAGGATTTTTTATTAAAGCACTCGTTTTCTCTGGACGACATCAGAGCGCTGGAAAAGATCGAGAGCGAAGGCAACACATCTCTACAGGACTTACTGACTTCGGTCACATTGAGCTTGGAAGAAGCTGGAAAAGGAGTGAGTAGGCCAACACCGGCAAACGTGGTGGTCTACAAAGGGAATAACAAGGAGAGGGACATGGCTTGACGGCCAGATTCTGCCGTGTTGGAATTCACTGAGGAAGGAGTAGAGGCGCTGTTGGGTGCCACTCTGACAGAGGTCAGCGCGGAGGAACTGCCCAACAAGGCCATACCAAAACCAGTGGAAGAAGAGTGCCGGGTGGCTGCTGTGCGCACGAAGAGGAGACAGGTCAGCCCCCTTCACCGGAGTTGTCTTCCTCTCTATCATCTGTTGCAGGGAGGAAGAGCACACCTCTGAGGCAGCCAGAGCCAGAAAAAGTCAGGCTGCGGAAGAAGGCCATTGTAAGGACTATCAAGTACTTGTTTTCCCAGCCTGTAGCACAAGCGGAAGAGCAGGTTAGAGATGGGAGTTGCCGGATTTGCCAGTTTACAACTAGCACCCGGCGGATCAAATTTCACGTACTGCAACATTACGCGGTGTTTGTGTTACAGTACGTAAACACGTCCCTCAACACGTGCTGCCCCTGCAATTGGCAGTACGTGTCGAGGGACCAGATGTTGCTGCACCACACGACTCACCAGCAAGGAGGAGTGGAGCTGGTGGTGTATCTGGTGGACCAAGACTTCTGGGAGCAGTTATCTCAGGAGAACATGAAGGGCTTTTTGACGATGGCTGCCTGCACACTCACTACCAGAGGAAGGAGGCGCCGCAGCCCCCGGAGAGGAGCACAGCAAGCCAGGACACCACTATGCCCCCCAGCACGTGTCTCCGCGGCTTTGACCAGAAGGAGCAGGACGACCGTGGAGCCCGCCGGTTCACACACGCTGGCCGAGATACTAGAATAGACTCCAGCCAGCAAGATCCTACTACAGATGCAGGACAGCCTGGCCGGGCCCAGTTGTTAGCTTAGAACGCCCAGGCATGGACGAGGGCTGTCGAGACCATGCAGACGGTTCTACGGCAGCGACACCTAAAGGGCTGGGAATGCCAGTTATTATTGGAGGAGATAAAGAGCCTCCGCTACAGAGCCCGCCAGCATGCGGCTCTGGCCCAACCAGTACTCCTTCAGGGTGTGAATTGCAGACCTTAATCGCCTATGGGGGAGTGTGTGGTGGATGGCGTCCCCTCGCATTTAGCTGAACCAAGCCGATGCACCGCCAAGCCATCCCGAGCCAAGCCACAGCCAAGCCAGAGCCGTACCAACTCAAGACCGAGCCGAGCTGGCCCCAGCCGATCCGGACCGAGCCGTGCCGGGTCAAACCAAAAAGAACAAGGGAGGGGTTTCGCAGCTATATAAGCCCGAACAATTGCATAGCAGAGCAGAGCTGTTCTGAGCCTGTTCATTGCCTGTTACTTGATTCTTTCTTGTACACTTTGATGAACTAAGCAGAAATATATGTATTGTACTCATGCACGAGTCTTGTACTAGTGGAGGAAAGTGAAGTTTACACAAACCTTTACATTATGTATACAGTATATAATTTTCGCGACATTCTACTTTGTTGTCATAGGTTGTCAACCACTTTTTATAGTAAAAATACATGTATTTTGTTGTTTTGCCTTATTTTAGATGTAAAAATAAGTGTTATTAGCTTTAATTTGTAGAATAAACTTTCTTGTTTAAAAAAGGAAGCAAATGGTTAAAAATAAATGTCAAAAGCATGCAGTCTCCATCAAATTATTGTAAAAGTACAGTATTCATAGTCTATACAACCTGTGAAATTGATCATGAAAAAAATAAAATTTATCAATGCAAACCAATAATACTGTAGTTATGGTACAGCATACAAATTAAAAAATATGAGTTAAGATTTTTTTATTCATTGCCAAAGAGGTGAGTTTGGAAACATCTTGGAAAAAGATTAGTCAATTTACATGTATTTTACTGTTCCTATGACGTAAATTCCCTATAAAGTAAACATTCCTAATACGAATTATTTACACTGTAGGAGCGCCTAATGTATATCCTCTGTTTTACTGACTGACAAAAAATGCAATAATACCTTCTGCGTAATACTTGTTGTGCTGAATGAATACCAATTCACTTTCTGAAGAGTTTAACCTTCTATATATCTGTAACTAATACCTCCTTTCTCAAGTTGTGTGATGAAATCATGTAGTTTTTACAACAAAACATTTTATATTGCTTTGTGTCTTTACTCCCTATGAGCTCTTAACCACTTCCAACCGGCAAAGCAATTAAATTTACTCAAGATATTTATCTATATTACAACTTTGGGGTGTTGCATCATGTTTGTATGATATACGGCTGTGAACTCTCGATTAAACTTCTCGTTGCCTGCTCTATGCACCAATGCTGCAAAATCATCTGGTTCGAAAAGCAACCTGGGTAGCAGCTGTGTGTGTTCACATTGACTCAAAATCTGCATGATATTTTGAGAAATAGTTTATAAGTAATTCATTATGTTACTTTCGGATTTCTCCGACGTGTGGATAACTGTCATTGCTTGGGAGTATGCAATGAGCAATCATTGCGGTCTACACGTAACATACTACTCGGTGGCATCTTTCATTTGTACATTTCAATGATATCCGATTGATATCTTCATAATTTTATTTGATAGATAAATAAGCAGTTGCTGAATTCAATAGCTATGTAATATCTGGTGCACCACAACAGGTTAAACATAAACATAAATATCAGTCTAAGACACATCATAGAGGCATACACACATCAAGACTTTCATAACCGATTTCAATGGTCATGTACTGTCTGTGCAAACATTGTATAAATTATATAGTTATTTCAGAATGCTAGAATCTTAGATGCAATACCATATAGTTACTCTATAGGGTGTTGGATCTCATCATCTCAATAGTCTGCACTGTTTGCCAAAATATTGTATAAAAATATATAGTTATTTTACTATGATAAAATCATAGATCCAACACCATATAGTTACTTCATACACTTACCCAATTATCCAGCCCTGCAGACAATGTAAATGTACAAGTTAAGGCTAAGTTTTAAATCAGTTTATATAAAAAACAGTTTAACAGAATAATTTGTAAAAGTTTTTTACTTTAAAATCAGTTCTCTTGAGTCGTTGAGGCCTTTCGAAATTTGTATTGTGTATATTATTAACTGTTAGTTGTAATTTAATAGCATCGCACTGCTTATGTAGTAGAGATAGTCTGGTTTAAAGATGTGGTTGCGTCAAAAGATTCCATGTAATGAAATTAAGACCCATAGAAGGCTAAAACATCATCTACAATTTGATGCTATTTTTGTCTTTGTAGACCAACCCTGTCCAGAGATATAAGCATTTGAATGAGGCCCTCTTTTAAAAAGCTCACGTTCCAGTGGGTGCTTCTTTCGTGACGTCACAAGCACTATATCTGAAAAGAAACCACGAGCGATAAATATTAGGTCGCTTCCTTAGTCAATCATCAGCGCAAAATTTTTATATAGGCCGTGATAAATATTATCACTCGTAAAACGTGTTGTCTGTGATCTCTAATTTAGGGATTTTACTCTATTATTAAATCACATGGACATCGATATTTACCAAATTAATTAACATCGCTACTTTATTGAATTACTCGATTGACACGTTTTATTAGCGAACAATATACATGTAATTGCATAATTGCTGTAAAGTTACTGCGAAGGTGACTCAGAGTTTTCTTGGCATCAGGTAGTTAAAGTTCTACGGAGGAAGATCGGAAAATTGAGGTAAGTTTATCTTTCACTCTGAGTCTCCTATAGAGTTTCCTGTTGAGTTCATATTCAGATTATATTTCCCTGTTTGAGGCTAAAATGTAATTTCCTGCGCGTGCGAGATACGTATGGACAGTCAGTTCTTGACGGCTTATTTTTAATCTTTAGCACCTAGCTATACAATGGCTTAGATTGATGAATATACTAAAAGTAATATTTTAGTACTCATTAATACATGTACTAATTAATAAAATTATAACTTTTTGCTATCACTAATCATCGTTTTATATGTTTTTATCGGTTCACCTAGCTACATTTGCTTCAAATTTTTTCTGCGGCAGCTTTATTTAGTAAATTAGATTTATGATTTGACATTAGATGTTCACTTTTCACTTGTAAAAAGTGAAGAAAATCGATTGATCAATCCAAATCTTTAATTTCCAAAACCAAATCTTCGACTCGTTGGCTTGTCGTACTTGTGCCTTTGTTAAACGTTTATTCGTTTTTAAAATTACACTCACAATCTATTTAACTCCCAATTTGAAAGCTTTCAATAGATACCCTTTAGAATGACATATCTATGAATGACATATATTTATTGCATTTGCTTTACTGATTACAGAATGCTTATGTCGTCCCACCAGCCAAAGCAGCTTTGTCAGTGTGGAAACTGCCATAAAAGGAAAAGAGAGACTTGAATGTGTGCTGCATAAACCATGATGTTTTGTTTGAGTTTGTTGCAGTAGCTGAATTTGTCTTATTGTATCAGCTAAAACTATGTGAGTGGTCACGATTTGATGAATATCTTTAATAAAAGCTTTATGCCGAGATGAAAATATTTTTGCTTGTAAAAATTATATAATAAAATAATATTGTTGAAGATAAAGCAAAACATGATTTGCAGAATATTGTAGTGAACTGGATATGGTATATGGATGTCCGCAGAACTGGAGAATGTGAAATCAAATTTAGTTTGCAGCAGACTTCTCATCCTTAAAACTCTACCCCTATGTATATTCTTTTCAAAGACGCGGCTTGCTTACTTACGGTAGTAAGAAACTAGTAGTCGTCGGTGTAGGCAATGATATACAGCCCCGGCCCAAGGATAGGCGACAGACATAAAGTGGGCGGGACTTATGGGAGGCTGTAAATCATCAGTATGGGTAGCGGCGGAACTGTGCTGATGCAAAGACCTTAATCTACATAGCTTGACAGAATTACCGTAGACCGGTAGAATTGGTAGTCAGTACCCAAATGTTTACACAACATTTGGAGAAAGTGAGTAGAACAAATTTTCAATTTTCGTTATTTGATGCCTTTGAAACATTCATAATAATGCATTTGTAGCTAGATTTAAAATTTTATTTTAGCCAACATGAGCAAATACAAAATAAGATATATGCCAATAGAGCTGCGTAGGACTAGACTTTTATCGCAAATAGCCGATGTGAATAAGAGAGATAGAGACAGGTTGCATAACGCTTGATATCATTTTGGGCAAGTCTGGGCACATTTTTGTGGCCTGAGCGTATTTACCGCGATCAGATTTTTTCGATTTTAATCTTCAAATACTTTGGCAATGAGATCGCGTAACACGACAAACAGCATATCAACTGATAGAGAAAAAAAATGCTTTCTTTTAAGATCAACTCAAATTTGACGCAACCACATCTTTAAAAGCAGCCATTGGACATATCCATGAAGCCCCTTAACATGATGTGTTTAAACTTGAATGTGCAACAATTCTTATCTAATAATAACATAAATATAATGTCTCTGCTTGCTCATAAACAGCGGGGATAATGAGCCTCTGTTTGATTTGGCGCTCATAAAAGTAAAGTACCACTAGCTGTCCATGTATGGCAATAGTGGTTTTTTTAATCAGTTCAATGGAAGAATTTGTAAGAGTGCTTTTCTCTAAGATTGTTTCTCCTGAGTCCTTGAGGCCACTCGAGAGTTTTATTGCATAATTATATTATTAGCTGTTTATTGTAATTTTAAAGCATCGCACTACTTATGTAGGAGAGATAGTCTAGTTTAAAAGCAGCCATTGGACATATCCATGAAGCCCCCTAACATTATCTGTTTAAACTTATATGCTCGGCAATTCTTATCTAATAATAACAAAATATATCGTCTCTGCTTGCTCATAAACAGCGGGAACAATGAACCAATTTTTGACTTGTTACTAATGAAAGTATAACTTGTTATTTATGTCTGTCAATATTTGTTTTGTTTTGCAGATATGAACCACCAATGGGCAATAACATTCCGTCATCTGTGAAGCCAAGTCTCAGGCTTTGGATTAGTCAACAACTAAAACCAGGTTCTCATGTACGCCAAAAGCACTGGCGACACCACCGCAAGGCTATCAACAGTAAAACGTGAGCCTGCGCGCCGAGTACCGCCGGTAGGTGTGAGCGCTCTACACAAGAGATATGCGCTGTTTAACTTTTGCGATGAGCCACAGGCAAAGCTTTCTTAAAATGTACTGTACGGGTGAAGGTCGTATGATAATTTAGGATACATTTAATTAATTTTGTAAAGTAATTTTTTTGTCTATGCATTGATTATTCTTATTTTAATAATTCTTTTTATTAAACATTTTAGTTATTTATATACATATTGTGATTCCTGCACAAGATATTCAGCTATCGAAGCCTCATCAGTGCAGCTCAGAGCTTATGCAAGGGACACAAATCCCATTACCATTGAGAGTTGACTTCCTGCCATGAAACAATTAGGTTGCCTCACAGACTTTAAGAAAGTCAATGTGCTGGCACCAGAGTGTGTATATATATATATATATATATATATATATATATATATATATATATATATATATATATATATATATATATATATATGTATATACAGTATATGTATATATATATTGTATATATATATATATATATTGGAGTGCATCGCATGAAACAATTTTGTAGCGTAAATGTTCACTTTCTTCTTAATATTTTTTCAATTATATATACCCACACGAAGATACTGTTAAGTATTATTCCCAAAAAATACATTTGCTGTAATAATAAGTTTTACTGCTATATATAACTACATTTTTAAGTTATGTATATGCATTCTCTGGTGTGAAAGTATTTGCCAAATATGTGTGTGTTTAGTATGGGAGTTTTGTAACTACATTTAATATTGCAGACAGATTCTACAAGAAGACAAACATGAAGGCAAATGCCTGGAAAGAAATTGTGGGCCAGTTTATGCTGAGCTCACAAGAGTGTGAACCAAAGTTTAAAAACTTCCGGATAATTTTTATTTTTCATTTCAAGACAATCTAAATATTTGAAAGCTGTGGGACATTCAACATCATGTGGACTAGTATTTTTTAACACGAAGCATTTAAAATGTTGATTTTAAGGCTAAATTTTAACTAGATGAACTTTGAATATCTTTAGGTGCTTCTTGGTGTAGAGCGGTGTAAGGCGGTGAGATTTCTGAAAAGTCATTTCAATCAGTGTGAGCCAAAGTCAAATGCGGCTGATAGAGGTATGGGCAGTTGGATGGTCATTGCTGACAGAGTTTGATGACCCTTTTAAACCTGGCCCAAAACCGGCAGACCATAAACCGGAAGACCCTGAACCGGCAGACCATGAACCAGCAGACCCGGAACCGGCAGACACGGAACCGGCAGACCCTGAACCAGCAGAGACAAAACTCCATCCAGGAACATCAACATCGAGAATCAACATCAACAAACTACATTATTTTCAACTATAAATAGAAATAACTATAAATATAAAACAACTATAAATATTTCTATTTATTTGAGTTTAGTTTACTTTGACATTGCTATTAACATTTACTATCTGAATAGTAATTTTAATAAGAATAATAAAGATGAATTTTTGTTATCGTTAGTAGTTGTGTCATTATTAATTATTTCAAGCAATACAATATCCAATAAAAATATTGCCTATGCTAAGGTTACAACTGCTTTTTAGTAAACATTTATTGTTCATATTTAAAAAAAAAATTTATTATTAGTGTTTCAAATGCTAGTTATCAATGATAGGATCAGTCACAAGAAAGTTTGAATTATTAGTTAAAACAATTGGTACAAAAAATTTAACATATGCCATTTAAAATAGGCTTTACAAAGAATGCCCCTTAAATTGAAAAAAGGCAAAAGTTACCAAAAAGCTTCGCCAAAAACTGGAAGAATAAACCAAAAATGATAGTATTTGGTTAATTCTTGTTTTGGTGTTGTAACTATTATTACAATATGAGTGATGAGAAGAGACAAGCTAATAGATGAAGTATACAAAACAACAAAACAAGGTACTATACTCCTGCGAGTCAGTAAAAATAGGGTATCACATCAACATGCTGTGTTACCGAGTTCATTAGTGTCTTATGACGATCATGTTTTCCTTTGGTTGCATGAATTTACATTTCGATGAGGCGTCACCAAATTGTCGATGAGTCATGAACCATTAAACTGATTTTAAACTTCTATAAAGTTTTAGATAAATAAAATGTTGTGTCATGATGTAATAAAGTTTGAGAATTTCAAGAATCATTTTGAAAAATTTAATAAAAAATTTTTCAAGAATCCCGTAAGAATAATTTTTACCGATAGAGACGCTTTCAAAAATTATACACTCAGTTTATACAAGAGAAAACATCTAACGCCAGAATTGTAAATATGTAACACAGCAAATCGGCCGAGATAAAATGGCAATGGATTACCTTGGAAAGCATTGGCTTTGCCTGTCAGAAAGAGCCATCGTGCCAGCTTGAAATATTTGTTTGTTATTTTTGAAAAACTCAGTCAAGAGTGCTATCTTACACCAAAAATATTCAGAATCACAAAAAACACCATTATATTATAGGTTTCTTTTTCATCTAATTTTAGTTAATTTTATATGTTACTTCAATTTCCAATGAGACAAAACTACTGGTCACAAATTTAGCGAAGAATTATATTTCACAGGTAGTTCTAACTGCATAAATGTAGTATGAGCGAGAGATCACCAGTTCACAACATTTTCTTGTTACAAATATATAATCAAATTTTTTCTAATTATAATGTTTTACTTTAAAACTTAATATATAACGTATCACATTATATCATATTATATATATAATAACATTACTGCTTAATATTATTATTGTATAGTATATGCTTGTCTTACATTAATGATTAAGCTAATATTCCTTCAAATTACTCTGTTCACTTGTTATTTTCTTACTAAATAATGAGTAGGCAGTAAATAGCAAAAGCAACCATAAAAAATATTTAATTTTGTTTTTAAATTATAATTATTATGTTATTTTAAAACTGGGATGTTCAAGATTGGTATTAAAATTAAAACACATTTTTATAATTATAATGTCTAACATGACTTCAAAACTTAATATATATTGTAAATGTATCACATTATATATTATATATATACAATATAATTACTGATTTAATATTATTATTGGTTAGAAAAACGGGTATATTAATGGTGTTTCTTTTCCATAGCTGGGGATGTGTTAGACCATTTTCTTTCACCATGGTCAGGCCTACCAATAACCAATAGAAAAGACTGTTAAATAACAGAGTATCAAAACAGATTCACAAACACTTACTGCAGCTAAATGAGTTGAAAAATCCATTACGGATCTTTGTAAAATATTTGATTATTCAAGAAACATTAAATACAGCTACCAAGGGTAAACAAGTATTAGTGGATGCAATTAAAATGTGCCTAATTAATTTAAAAATGAAGCAAGTTGACTCGCTCAACATTAAGAATATAGGATATAAATAACTTCATGACCAACCGAACAATACTTTCACAATTTACATCAAATTGTTACATATATTGCTAACAATAGAATCAATGTCGAAGTCAAACTTATTATCTATTTGTTGCAACTTTCTAAAGTAGAAATAAATAGCACTATTGTTTCTGTATCTGTGGAAATATAGCTACTAGCAGTTTTAAGAATGCCAGCTATGCTGGAGCTTCCTATACTTTATGCAAGTTATAGGTATGTGTTTGCACATTCCGTACAACATCCCGTCAATCGTGAAGTTATCAGTTGATTCGACTAGTGTAAAAAGATTGTAATTTTGGTTGCATTTGATGACTTTGCATAAAATTCTGGATCTGACATTAAGTTAAGAAACCAAGAGGTTATATCTTAACTATTAGGGATTCGAAACTGACATTTAAAATAGTAAACGAAGAAGGTGCATCTGGAATAACACAGTGTAGTTTAATTTTAGCTGCCGAGCAGCCATTTGTTGCTGTCATGGAAGGATTGAAATGGATCAGCTACAGTTTCTTCATCCTATTCACATCAGTTATAATAACAGACCTCGTATCTGGTGAGTTTATACTTAATATGTAATGCTATGAATTTAAAGTACAGAATATGTTCAGTATCAAAACTTAGGTAAAGCTTTTGATAGATCAATATTGCTAGCTCCATAGACCTTTTTCATTTACATCAATGACAACCAAAGTAGCAGGATAGTCCAATGAGACTATCAAATAGCAGGTAGCTATTGGATGGTCTGATTTCATAGCTTCTTCAGGAATAATTATTGTAAGGAATAACATTTCATAGAACTAAGAAAAGTGATCTAACCAAAGCTTAGGTAAAGCTTTAGTTAGATTAATCTCTCTAGTGTGGTAGACGTCGAGCGATGACTTTTTAATTTTTTTAAATATTTAAATGTGTCTATATGTGTCTCATGTCGTGTTTGATCTTTCTTTATTATATTGTTCATAACTTGTTCGTTTTACTTATCGCTATTATGTTTTGCTTTCTTTGCATCGCTGTTGTAATCTATTATAGCCATGCCAACACATTAGCAACTGCATTTTATTTATTTTATTTATTTTTATTTTATTTATTGTTATACGACTTTCTTTAATCAGTTCCATTATCCGGATTGGGTGAATATGTTGTATATAAAGGAGCTCAGCTGGTTTGAGCAATATTTGTAAGCTCTAAGGCTTATGGGTTTCCTTTGTTTTATCAAACAAATGGTAAAAATCATACTCATTATCTTTTGTTCATGTGACAGTTTATATGGTACCAAAGTGAAAGCCGGAAAATTCCTTTACAATAGTTCTATGACATCTTATTACTTACAAGAATCATTGCCAAAGTAGCAACTAGTAGTATGTACTATGAATCTGTTCTATAGTTCAATGAAGGTCGTGATATAAACAGATAAATTACCAATTTCTATGAAGGCCTGATTATTTGTCATATTTATAAAATAACTTTATTGTTCAGAAGCCTTATTTGTAGTATTTACATTACACGCAAAACATCTGGATGGAAGTCTCAGTGTATCTACTTTTAAAATGGTTATTATAGTGTCAAACAGTGTATATCATGACAATATGGGAGCATAGTTTTTAATTAAAACCTTTATTCAGTTAAAAAAACAAAAATTCATACATGCAAAACAGGTTGGAGTTTGGATCATAGGTTGGACCCCCTACACCGAGAAGAAAAATAATTGAGACCATAAATACATTGGTTGGGTTACAAGGAACAGCCATACAAAACTTCAAGTCAACATGTTTAAAATTGACAAAATGACAGCGTTTTAAAGACTGAAAACACTGAAAAAAAGCAAATAAGGAGAAAACCCTGCCTAAAGTTTGGGAATAGAAAACGAATGATCTGTTTATAGTTAAGGGCAGCTGGATTGTCATGAATACATCTCATACACTTTTTAAAACCCTCCTTGTTGAAGATGTATTATCATCTGGTGCAGCCGAGCTTTTATTTGCCTTAGCAGCAATTACTATAGGTTCCGCTACCTTGTTTCCACGTGCCACCCGGCAGCGATCAATACCTCAGGTATACTTGAATTATATAGGAAACATGCTTTTCTTGAAGAAAAAAAATTTGAAAAAAGAAATACTATTTTGAGGGTGCCTTCTAACCTTAAGGCATTGCAGCTACCTTACGACAAACAGTGAAAATGGGAACATGTGATCAAGATCAGTAATCTTGGTTCAAGATTAATCTTTCTAGAAGATTAATACTTAAAATCCTACATCAACTATTGTTAGAACTCAATGTTCTTTGATCTTCACCTGTATGAGTTCAGTCAATAGTTTCACTTATTATCAGGTTAATCTGTGTCATGGCAGTTCTGATATTAACCATATTCAGATTTGATTTTTCTGTTTATGTTATTCACTCAGTAAACCACTTGAAACCATTTCTTCTAGATTGTGTAATACTACAAATTAAACAATGTAGATTTCCTTTGTTATATAATTGTATTTGTGAATTATGTTAACATTAAAAGTTAAACGTGTGATTATCATGAGCATATGTTACAAGTTAGGGCTCACTGAGTTCTCACTTCAAAAAATATCGATAATAAGCTGCAAATATTTCCATTTTACAAACTATTCTAGAAAATAATTCTTTCAAAGAAATGTGAAACGTATTTGTTTATTTTATTAGTGTTAAACAATTTATTGTTGTTTTCTAATTTTAGTATACTGAATAAAACTTAAGATTTTTGAAGTAAAAGGTTTACTAAAAAATGTGAAAATTTGAAAGTTTTTTAATCATAATTCATTATGCAATACTATGGAAAGCATTAAAATATTTAAGAAACATCCATTTTTTGAGACTTTCGTACTATTAAATGTGTTGATTGAACTTAACATCATGGCATCTAGATTTTATGAATTTTGTTTTTGTTGTCTCTAGTTACATAAAAAAATTACAATTTGTATTCATGTACTATCAATCTAGTATTTAGTATAAAAGAGTAGTGGTATATTGTGGAGTTGTGCTAGAGCTAAAATGCATTGTTTTTTTCTGATATATAAATATAATATTTATTCTTGTGCTGAATAAACTAGCATTAACAGCAGCTGAGTATAAAGTTACTTTGTTTACTGAAAGTTGACTATAAAACTCAGCACTAATGGTTATTGTACATATGAGCTTATCTTGTTTAGTTGTTTCATATAATACATTGTTGTTCTTTTATGTTTGTAGGAAATGAAGTTAGGTTGTCTGTAGATTCTCCAGGTTATCCTTCATTCTACAGAGATGAGTTGATTACTCTGACATGTACTGCTAGTGGAGATACAGATGCGACGGGTGTCTACCTGGTTAATGGTGTCAGAGTAACAAACGATAGGACTGCTTGTTTATTTGATGCAAGGGGTAATGGATGGGCAACTAGTAATTTTGTGACCACACTAGGATTTTCTCCAATAGATGAAGCTTACTGTGAAGCTGCTGCCGCTGCCACTCCTCCATTGATCCTTTCTGTAACAGGAATCGTATCAAATGTCTTGCTTAGCGCTAACTTTGTTTGTTTCACTGACTTCCATTCAGGGCCGCGTGTCAACTCTACATCTTTTACTATCCCAGCAATTCGTGGTGAGTTCCTGGTACTGGTATGTACTGATATTTTTTTAAGCTCACTTTTAACATGATAGCAGAGCAAGTCACTTCGAACCTGACTGTTTATGTCTATACTGTTGCAAGTTAGTTAAAATACCTTCATAAGAAACTATCGTAACTCATTTACCTTCTTTGACTCCCAATGACTGTACCTATGAAGGTTGTTCATAGTTGTTTATGTGACATTTATTGCTTTTTTATTTTTATTATACAGTGTGATCAGGCTTGTCGCTGTGCAATAGGTTAAACAAAATGGGAAGTAGTTGGTGTTTACGTTGATCATGTAGAGTCGAGCTGGTTGTTCTGGTTATGTTCTTTTGCACTAAAAACTGTGTATTATCACTTATTAGGAAAGCTTTGCAGGCTTTTCATCATGCAAATCCTTCTTTAATAAATATGCTATGGGCTTGATGATACACAGTCTCCAATGCTAGGTAATTATGAAAACAGAGAATGTTTTTCTGACTAAAACCAGATAAACTTTGAACTAAGCTTATATGCATATGGTACAGTATTTTTATAGTTTCCCAAAAGCTTGAAGTCTTCATATAGTTTTAAAATTATTTTAGGTGCAAAATCAAATAATTGCTTTGAACATCATTTCAAGGTAATGACTGTAGGTAGAGGCTTGGCAGTATAATTATTCAGATATATTATTATAAAATGAATGTTCAGTGCACTCACACCCAAGTGACCTCATGCTCTGATAAATTTCAAATTCCGCTGAACTTCATATATTTTGACCCCAAGTTCCTTCATATAATCAAATCTCAAGTTGTTTACTGATATGTTTTATTTTTTATGGATATTTTGTTAGTTGTGTATAGTGTTGATGAGCTGATATAAAGTAAATGTTATAGTTAGATACAATTAAACGAATAATTAGTGTATTGCTTAATTTTCTACTACTACATGTAAAAAACATGTATATATACATTTATATATACATACATATATATACATGTATATATATATATATGTATGTATATATAAATGTCAAAAACCATTTTGAAAAAATTACTAAATTTTTTTTTCAAGATTCCCGTAACAATAATTTTTACCGATCTAAACGCTTTCAAAAATTCTACACTCAGTTAATACAAGAGAAAACATCTAGCGCCAGAATTGTAAATATCTAACACAACAAATTGACTAAGATAAAATGGCAATGAATTACCTTGGAAATCATTTGCTTCGCCTGGCAGAAGGAGTCATCGAGCCAGCTTGAAATATTTATTTTTTATTTGATAAAACCCAGTCAAGAGTGCTGTCTTACACCAAAAATATTCAGAATCACATAAAACACCATTATATTATAGGTTTCTTTTTCATCAAATTTTAATTAATTTTATATGTTACTTTAATTTCCAATGAGACAAACTACTGGTCACAACTTTACCGAAGAATTATATTTCACAGGTAGTTCTAACTGCATAAATGTAGTATAAGAGAGAGATCACCAGTTCACAACATTTTCTTGTTATTATACACATATATATATATATAATATATTTATAATGTATATTTATGTATGTATATATATATATATATATATATATGTATATATGTATATACATACATATATATATACATACATGTTAGCACCAGTAATCCATAATCTTCCAGCTATGAAGTTTTAGTAGCTTTAATAGTTCTAGCTATATATAAGTAACCAAAGCAGTAAAATAAGCACGCACATGCAAGCGTGTGCGCGTGTGTGTGTAGATGGGTAAATGTTTGGTGAGTTGTTTAGTTTGGTTATCACTAAATGTATTATTAATGATCTCATTTATGATGTCAGATGATGACATTTATGACTATTCACATATACTGTATATATATATATATATATATATATATATATATATATATATATATATATATATATATATATACAGGGCAGATAACGCAGTTGCTAAGGTATCGGGACCGTGATCATTTGGTCTTAGGTTCACACCCGACCACTGCACTCTTCTTTTGGTCTTTTGACAAGACCTTTGCTTGTATACAAGTCGACAAGCTCTATGAAGAGTGCAACAACAAAAAAAGCCATGCTGGCTCCGACGTCACCCGGTCAAACAAGGTCCGCGCTGCGTGTAGCTGAACCAGGACAAGGCAGTGAAAAATTGGCTACTGGTTCAAAACGTATGAAATGGACTCAAACTGATAACACAGACTTCATGCAGTGCTACTTTATGAGTGAACCTCGAAAGTGGGGCTACATAGAAAGGATGCATCAGCTGTAGATAAACATGCACCATGAATTGCCACTAACCACTCTAGCAACTTGTAGCTCAGAGCAGTAACATAATCAAGCGGCCTCTCATATCGGAACTTGAGGTAGATAAAATTAGTGAACAGTTCACCGATGCAACCTCGATAAACGAGTAGTACAAATCAACACACACAGTCACAGATACACAATCTTGTGTTGACTCACAGGTTCAAGAACGCATGCACTTTGACCTTGACCCAAGGGTAAAGGAGCTTGCGGAAACATCATCAACAATATGCCAGCTGCTAATGATTATGGAAACAGGGTACCACTACAAAAAGTTAGCAAGGCCCATACCTAAAAAGCTGTTAGATGATATTAACTTGGCACTGGAGTCGATCTCAACTGGATCAAACAGTGAGACTAATGCCGTAATCTACAGTACGGCAACCGTCGTCTTGGAAGATATGGGTATTAAGCCAATTTCAACAAGGCTTCAAGCTATTTTATTTTGGCAGCTGAGGCTACAAAATAAAATCAAAGACTTACACAAGAAAGTTGGTAGGCTCAGTGAGAGATCTAACCACAATTTGGAGCATCCAAAAAGGGAAGCCACAATAAAAACTTTAAAATCTGCCAAACAGCAGATAGCAGCACTTTCGGCACGACTGAAACGGCACACCAAAAAGCGGGATAACAAGAGAATGAACAAACTGTTCATCAACAGTGGACATCAAGTGCAGAGCGCAGCGTATGAAAAACTGGGCAGCACTTGGCCTTGACATGATTCAAGCTTTTTGGTTGAAGAAATTGACATCACTTCGCACTAGAATGGCTAAGCAAATAGAATGCCTAATAGAAGAATGCGACCATCCGTAATGGCTGACCAAAGGACTTCTGATAGAAGATCCAAAGCAGGGGCCGGTTCCCCAGAACTATCGACCAATAAGGCTCTGGAATTCCACCACCTGGAAACTGCTCTCAGGAATAGTTGCAGACAAACTGGAAGAGCACATGAGTCACTATATGGCCAGTGCTCAGAAAGGAATTGTGTGCAACACCCGAGAGGCCAAGCATCAGTTACTGGTTGATCGGACAGTCTGTCAAGACAGCAGGAGAAAGCATACCAATCTTGCCATGGCTTGGATCGACGACAAAAAGGCCTATGACTCAATTATCCATTGTTTGACACTTGAGTGCCGAGTGTCTGAAGTGGTGAGTGTAAAAATTAAGCGAGGCATCTGTCAAGGTGAATCCTTATCAACGCTGCTCTTCTGCATGTGCCTAAACCCTCTAAGTAATATGGTAGAGAAGACTCAATATGGGTACCAGTTTTAAAGTGGCACAAATATCAGCCACCTCTTTTATATAGATGACATCTAGCTGTACACTAACAAAGACAGGGACATTGATTCGCTAATACACCTCACTCGGGTATACAGCAAGGACATCAGGATAGCCTTCGATATTGAGAAATGTGGAAGGCTAATTCTTAAGAAAGACCAGTCTATGCTCACAGATGGCCTGAATGCAGAGAATTTGCCACAGAATGCCAAATGGTACTATCAAAGATATAAAAAAGGTGCAAGTATTTGGGGATCATGCAAAGCAACGTCAACCATGAAGCCGTGGTACGTCACAAAGCCATTACTGAATACAAGAAACGCCTTTGACAGGTTCTACGAAACCAGCTCAATGCCGAAATTAAGTCATGGAAATAAATACCTACGCACTGCCAGTAATAAGTCATTCAGCAGGCATAACAAAGTGGACTGAGGAAGCCCTCAAGGACACAGATATAGCAACCCGTAAACTGCTGACCATGCATTGAGTACTCAACCCAAAATCTGATACTACTAGATTGTATCTCGATAGCAAAGATGGCGGTAGGAGACTCAGAAGTGTACAGCAGACAGTGAAAGAAAAAGAACAAAGCATCAAAGCATCAAAGCCTATGCAGCCTCCATGGCCACTTCAGATAAGTTGCTAGCTGAATTTCAATTGGCTGCTCTGACATTGGAGCTTTGTCGTGATGATTAGGGAATTGACTGGCACACGAAACCTCTTCATGGTGTTTACCACCGACAAATATTTAAGGTTGGCGATCTTCACCAGACATATATGCGGCTGAACAAAGGAAAGCTGACGGCCAATACAAAGTCCGCTACTCATGGTATATATACAGTCAAACATGGATAACTCGTCCACGGATAGCTCGAACACATGGTTAATTCGAACATTTCCTTTGGTCCGTTCCCACGTAATGATAAATTGCTATAGATAACTCGAACTCAACACTGTTAATTCGAACTGTTTTTTTGCCCACCGGCTACCGAAACGGTTGTTATCGCTTTAGAAAATCACTTTATTCAAAGCCATAGAGGTAAACTTCATCTTTTCGTAATTCATAAGCGTTGTTATTACCACCATCGGCAAAATATTTTTGTCAACGACTTTTCTAAAAGTTTGGTGAAATTTGATTTATACTGCGATACGATGAATAGCACGGGCTAGCCGGGTCACGCGTGCAAGGATTTTCGCCACGCACATACAAAACAAAAATCGCATGTTGTTTTTGTTTTGTATGTGCTTGGCGAAAATCCTTGAGTGCGTGGCGTAACCCAGCTAGCCCGTGATGAATAGTTTTCCGACGTTGATTCCGTGTTGAATCAACGTCGGAATGTTGAAGCTTTAAATCGTCTTAAAAATTCTTGTAATTAAATGTATACGTTGTCTGAGCTACAAAAAAAACTATTCATCGTTTGACCTAAACACAGAATACGTGTGTACATTCAATAAGTATCTATTAAAAAAGCGTGAGTGATATAGAATGTACCGTAGAACCTCGTAAAACTTCTAATTGAACTGCCTCGGAGTGTTGCTCGTAACGAATCCCAGGTAAAGTAAGGTAATCTGCATAAACTTCAAGAAAAAACGGCAAAATTGATCGTGGGTAAAACCCCAAAAGAAAAAAATGTCTTTTCTTTTGAGCATTTCAAAAACGATCAAGTTTTGCCAATGTCAATCTGAAAAACGTCCTGGCAATAACATCACCTCAAACAACAAACCAATCTCAAGTGATAAAAAAATCTCTATGCTATTTCATGAAAACGTTTTAAACTTTACATTAGAAGCATTTAATTTGAAACAAGCCATTTGTGCTTTTGATTTATATTATAGCTTGTATATGTACATCTATCTACTAATAAATAAGCAAATATATGGACTTGTGACAGTGCTCTGATAACTTGAACGCTCTGATAATTCGAACACTTTTGCTCGGTCCCTTGAAGTTCGAGTTATCCATGTTTGACTGTATATATATATGTACAATATATGTATATATATACAACATATATATATAGAAATATATACATATACAACATATATATACATCATATATATATATAAATATACAACATACATATATATAAATATACATTTACATATAAATACAGAAACGAACTATATATATATATATATATGTATATAAATATATATACATGTATATATATACACATATATATACACATGCATTTATATACATGTATATATACATACATATATATATATATATATATATATGTATATATATATATATATATATATATATATATGTATATATAGGTTGATCTTTGGCAAGTTCTTTAGTCGTTTTATCAATATATGTAAATAAACATTTATGATGTCCTAGTAAAACTCCTTCATCTCTACAACGGACTAGGTTTTCTTTGTCTTCCCTGCTAACAACATTTTAATCTTTTGCTTTCTGGCTATAATTAGCTTTCCCTTTTTGCCCAATCCAAGCAAGTTCATTGAAGCATTGGCAGTAAAATGTAAGGAGAAAGAATACATTATCTGACTTTCTTGTGTACAGAGATGTTTTCAAAAAGTGCCAATATACAACGTATGTATTTCCTGGTGTAAATATTTTATTCCTAATTGTCTAAGGTACTCCTGTCATTTATATAAAGCATCCCCATATAAAACTGTGGTAAGTTTATTGGTTGCCAACATTTGGTGGTTGAAGTGACCCTAAGTGATTGATGTAAAACCATCCTGTTTGTGGCATGTTCTTTTGAGAATTCTCCCTTTCACTCGTTTTATGTAAATATTTTCTCTTTCTTGTAGTTAAACCTGAGAGTCTCGTAATAAATGGTCCAGATCAGATAGTCGAGGAAAGTGAGTTTACATTCAGCTGCACAAGTACTGGAGGAACTCCTGACTCCGTGCTGCGATACGGTTTGTGTTTAACTAAAATAAATCTACAATGTTTTAATAACTGGTGCGATCTGAGCATGTTTTAATAACTGGTATGATCTGAGCATGTTTTAATAACTGGTATGATCTGAGCATGTTTTAATAACTGGTATGATCTGAGCATGTTTTAATAACTGGAATGATATAAGCATGTTTTAAAGTTTGTACATTGAAGTCATCTCTCATAGTCGCACTCGATTTCATAGCAAGTTTTGATTTGTTTCCTTGGTTGTTTTCTTGTGCGAGCCTTTTTTGGTTTCCGAAAAACAAATGTTGTTACAACTCGCGCTCTATTTATTCAGCGCAAACAGGAAATCATGTATTTGGGGTTATTGTATTATACCATGGTATTAGAGCATCTAATATAAGAAAATTTGTATAAGAAACATTTCATGCACGTTGGAACCACTACATACAAAATAACTTTGTTTTAGAACCTGTATCAGGAGTAGAAAATTTTGTAAATAGAAAGCCAATTTGATATATAGACATGTTCTGAGTCATTTTTAAGCTTCCTTAATAGTTGTTCATATACTTTTTATCCAAGCAGAGTTTCAAGTTTTAAATAAAACAAAAAATTAGCTATAATACTACATAATAAATATATAAAGTATACAAAAAGGGCAGAAAGAACAGAATCTAGAATAGTAACCATGAAACCATAAAACCACAAACCTTCTGGCCTGAGGCTTAGCTTTGGGCTAAAAGTCAACCTTAGGTTACAGGTTTAGTCTTAGGTGTTAACCCTTTGAACTCTGACAACCTGTATTCAGGCATCGTATAAAGTGTATCAGATGACCTAACAGCTAAAATATCGGCAGCCACATGGCATGGTTTACTAATTGTGTTTTAAAAAGGCAGTGTAAACCAATCAAATAACTATTGCACAGAATGTTAGACATTTTTTTTTCTATTTTTAATCTAAGCTTGTCCTTCAGACATAGCCTTAAGGCTTAGACATCAGCCAAAGATAGTAGGCTTAGCCTGAGACATACCTTGTTCTCAGACATTAGTATTAGGTCATAGTCTAACCCTTGTTCTTAGCCTTAGGCCTTATATTTCCTATAGCCTATGTCTTAGGTGTTATATATACATATATATCTATATATATATATATATATATATATATATATATATATATATATATATATACATATATATATACATATATCTAACCATATATTTATAAATATACTAACTGTACTACACCCTGTTGCTCGGAAAATAAAGAATATTTTGACAGAAAATTTAATTGGATTTGACATATAACAACATTTGCCATTTTAACTTCCAAACTACATATCATGAGAAAAATGTTTTTGCGGTATTTGAAATAAATTAGAAAGCAATTAAAAGCAACTATAAAGGTTTTCAAACTTTTCAAACCACTTTTAAATTTCATATCATAAGGAAAATGTTTCGTGCAGGTCCAATAAACTAAAAATAATAAAGTGAGAATAAAAGTTTTAAATTTAAATGTGAAATAATTAGCAAGTAATAGCTAATTAAAGTCGGTTTTGCTATGAGTACAATAAAAGATGATTTGGTTATGATACAATTAATACGAATTGAGAAAAATAAATAAAAGTCCCGAATATGTAGAACTACTAATAATAGTTTTCGCAGTAAAGTGTAAGTGCGTGTGTAAAAAGGTTACTGTTCCACCCAAAGCTATACATCAAAACTTTGAATACGTCGATACTGGTATCTCTCGATACCGGTACAAATGTAAAATTGAAATATTGTACTGTTTGACTGAACAGATAATAGCAAACCCGCAAAATAATATCGTTCTGCCTTTGTCTGACTAAACGGAGAAATAATGTTGAGGCTCTTCCCAGGGAGACAATACAATTGAAAGGAATTGGTCTTGACTCCAGATATAGTAATTGAACCTTATGTTAAATATTTCTTAACATGGACATCGTAACGCCTGGCTGCATTGGTAAAATAATCAATGTGCGCTATAGCTATAGCCGAAATAAGACACATATCCACATACTTTGAGAAATATATATATAGACTTATACAAATATCCATAGCATATATGTATAGTTTTATGTATGATATATGTATAGATCTTTACGTATATCTATACGTATATCTAAACATACATTTATATGTACATATATAGGTACATCTATATGGGCATCTATACATACAGCTATTTGTACAACTAAATGAACATCTATATGTACATATATACGCAAATCTAAATGTAAACCTATATGTACATCTATCTGCACATCTTTAAGTACATCTATACCAACATCTAAATGCACATCTATGCGCTCATCTATACGCTCATCTATACGCGTATCCATACACGCATATACATACATGTATAGGTACATGTATAGGTACAGGTATATGTACATGTATGTATAGGTACAATTACCCGTTCATGTATAGGTACATACATACATGTGCCATACCATTAATACCAATACACACATGTGCATGTTTGTATTGGTGTCCAGCTATAGCTATTAAAATACTTGTTCTGATGGATTTGAACTCACGGCGAATTATCCTGCAAGTTTAATATCCAGGCACTATACTACTGAGCTATATAAGACATTTTGATCAACAACTTTATCATATACTATATACCGTATGCACTTGCTAAATGACGTATTACTTTAAACTATGAATTCTATTAACTCTATGAAACACGATGCTTTTTCGTGTTTTCTTTAATTTTTAATTTTTGTTTATCGTAAGGTTCAATTTTTATATCAGGGTCAAAGCCAATTCTTTTCACGCAGAAAATTGTATTATATGGGTAGGAAAAGTTTCGACATTCTCTCTGTTCGATCAGACAAACACAGTACGATATCTCCTTTTTACATTTATACCAATATCGAGAGGTACCAGTATCGAGCGGTACCAGTATCCCGAGGTACCAGTATCGAGAAGTACCAGTATCGAGAGTTACCAGTATCAAAAGGTACCAGTATCGAGAGGTACCAGTATCAAGACGTACCGGTATCAAGAAGTACCGGTATTATATAGTTGTATTGAAAAATTTTGATGAATAGCTTCTGGTGAAACAGTAACCCTTTTCAACCTTAGGTACCGACTAAATGACTGTTATTATTAGTTCAACATATTCAGGATTTTTATTTAGTTTTCTTCATTCGTATTAATTGTATCATAGCCGAATTATCTTTTAATGTGATCGTAGCAAAACAGACTTAATTCAGCTATTACTCGCTAATACTTTCACATCTACATTAAATGCCTTGTAATGTTGTTTTATTTATTATCAATTTATTTGACCTACACTAAACACCTTTCTCATGATATGTGGTTTTAAAGTTAGATTGCAAAATGCTGTTATATGTTAGATACAAATAAACATTGTTATTTGTTACATGTAAACACAAATAAATTTTCTGTCCAAAGACTTTTATCACCCATGGAAAGTTGTGTAAAACAGATAGTATATATATAAATCTTACTGTATATATATGTTAATGTGTATTTCGGTGTCTCCGGCTATTAACACTTTAGCTGAAAAAGCTTGCATCATGCTGGATTTGATCTCACGAAAACTGCCTTTCTGTGGCTGTAAACCACATATCTAACCACAAGCCTTCGAAAGTTGTTGTCATCGACATGCTAGGGCAAACTTGTTTTTCCTCGTACGATACCAAAAAAGGTTTGTTTGAAGTTAAAATTTAGCAATTTGTGTACTGATTCTATACGCTATTATGATATATACATTGCTTGCCATGCCGAGTGCAGCGTTATCCGTTATGGTAAAAACAGATTCACAAACAGATAAAGTGATAAAATTTTAGTTGAAAGTTTGAAGTTTACAAAATGTCTACTAAAACCTCTTCTTAGTATGTGATTAAATAGCTAAATTCATTTATGTTAGATTCAGACTTTACGTTACATGCCTGTCACGAAAGTAAAACTATCGATTGTATGTTCTATGTGTACAGCATTGTAATTTTAAATTTTCTTGCAGATCATGACCACAAAATGCATTAAATTTACTGTAGGTAACTATATCTACAAAAATGTTAACACATTTTTACTAACCATTTTTAGATGATGATGTTTTTGATCATTTTAACCGGGCGTTTGTATTAGATCATCACGATGGGTTTCTATGCCCCTTTAAACTTCTATACGATATTTTCCCCTTTTGATGCAAACACTTAAACGAATGAAATTCATATAATTATGTATCAAATAATTTTCCATTGTAATCATAGCAAAACAGACTATATTTACGTAGCTATTACTTGCTAATTATTTCACCTTTACATTTAAACACAACTGCAGTTCTGTTTTTCTTCTTAAATTATTTCAACAAAACACCTTTTCATTATATGAAATCTAAAAGTTACAGTTGTCTGAAAAAGTTAGAAAACCTTTACAGTTGTTTTATTTTTTGTTCTCAACTCATATAAACTGCAAAAAGCACGTTTCGCGCAATATGACGTTCGAAAAAATAATATATCTGTCCAAAAACTTTTTGTTACTCGGCCAACGCCGGTATGTAGCCGGTCTATATATATATTTATATATATATATTTTTCAAAGTATGTTTTATGTTGTACGTCTGTCTGCATTTTGGCTATAGCTATTAAAATTTTGAAATAACGAATTTGTACAGAAAAAGGTTTGCTCTGAGAGATTAAAGAGATTAAGTTGTTTACTTGCCAATTTACATGTAAGTCGCTGTATGGCAGCACATACCCGACGACTGTGCATACTATACACTGTGCATACTGTGCACCTACTACGCTGGGTGAATGCATAAGTAAGTGATTGTCATTAGTTAACTTACAAAACTTTTCCATTGACATTCTGCCGGGCTATTAGCAAGTGGCAGGCAACTCTAATTACAAGTCATTGTTTATAAGCTGACTTTTAATACCTGGGCAACACCAGATCGCACAGTTAGTATATATATATATATATATATATATATATATATATATATATACAGGATGAATAGTGCAGTTGGTAAGGTGTTGGGACAGTGACCATTAGGTCCTAGGTTCAAACCCTAACAACTGCACCCTTCTGGTGGTCCTTAGACAAGACCCTTGCTTGTATAACGTCTACAACCTCTAGGATGATTGCAATAACCAAAGCTATGCCGGCTCGGACGTCGCCCGGTCAAACAAGCTATGCGCTGCCTGTAGCTGAACCAGGACAAGGCAGTCGAAAATGGGCTACTGGTTCAAAACGGATGAAGTGGACTCAGACTGATAACACAGACCTCATGCAGTGCTACTTTATGAGTGAACCTCAAAAGTGGGCCTATATGGGAGGGATGTGCCAACTGTGGATAAACATGTGCCCTGAATTGCTAGAACCGCTGAGCAACTTGTAGCTCAGAGGAGTAACATAATCAAGCGGCACCTCTTATCAGAACTTGAGGTAGATGATATTAGGGAACAGTTCATTCAATTAACCTCAACCAACGAGGAGTACATATCATCACACACCGTCACACATACACGATCTTGTGTTGACTCACAAGTTGAAGAAGACATGCACTTTGACATTGACCCAAGGGTGAAGGAGCTTGCGGAAAATATCTTCAACAAGATGCCAGCTGCTAATGATTATGAAAGCAGGGTACGACTAGGGAGAGTTAGCAAGACCATACCCAAAAAGCTGTTAGGAGACATTAACTTGGCACTGGAGTCGATCTCAACTAAATCGACCAGTGAGACTAATGCCTTAATCTACAGTTCGGCAACCGTCGTCTTGGAAGAGATGGGTATTAAGCCACTGTCAACAAGGCTTCAAGCCTTTCCATCTTGGCAGATGAGGCAACAAATTAAGATCAAGGACTTGCGCAAGAAAGTTAGTAGGAAAGTGAAAAGTCTAACCACAGTTTGGAGCATCCAAAAAGGGAAACCACAATAGAAGCTCTAGAATCTGCTAAACAGCAGCTAGTACATTCTTGGCACGACTGAAGCGGTAGACCAAAGAGCGGGATAACAAGAGAATGAACAAACTGTTCATCAATAATCCATCTAAAGTGTATTCTCAGTTCAAAGGTGAACTGCAGAGGCCAATGTCAGATCTTCCCCGATCCAGCACTTCAAAGTTCTGGAAGGACATCCGGGAGAAAAAGAGAATACTCATAACACTACTGCAAATTAGCTGAAGAGGCTTAAAGAGAGCCACCAACACACTGTGGCTCAGCAAGGACTCATCATCAGCGAAGTGGACATTAAGTGCTGAGTGTAGCGTATAAAGCACTGGGCAGCACCTGGCCATGACATGATTCAAGTCTTCTGGTTGAAGAAATTGACATCACATCACACTAGAATGGCTAAGCAGATAGAATGCCTAATAGAAAAAGGCGACCATCCAGAATGGCTGACCAAAGAATGAACTGTACTTCTGATAAAAGATCCAAAACAGGGTCCGATTCCCAAAATCAATCGACCAATAACGTGCTTGCCCACCACCTGGAAACTGCTCTCAGGAATAGTTGCAGACAAACTGGAAGAGCACATGCGTCACTATGTGACCAGTGCTCAGAAAGGAATTGGGCGCAACACCCGAGGAGCCAAACATCAGTTACTGGTGGATCGGACGGTCTGTCAAGACAGCAGGAGAAGGCATACTATTCTTGCCATGGCTTGGATCAACTACAAAAAGGCTTATGACTCATTTCTCCATAGTTGGATACTTTAGTGCCTCAGTATGTACAATGTTCACCCTGCTCTTATGGTATTCATCAAGATGTCAATGACCAAATGGAAGACGGAACTGGAGGCTAATGGCAAAAAGCTGGCGAGTGTAAAAATTAGGTGAGGCATCTATCAAGGTGACTCCTTATCACCGCTGCTCTTCTGCATATGCCTAAACCCTCTAAGCAATATGCTGGAGAAGACTCACTATAGGTACCAGTTTAAAAGTGGCACCAAGATAAGCCACCTTTTCTACATGGATGACATCAAGCTGTACGCTAACAAAGAAAGGGACATTGATTCGCTAATACACCTCACTCAGGTATACAGCAAGGACATCGGAATGACCTTCGGTATTGAGAATTGTGAAAGGCTAATTCTTAAGAAAAACCATTCTACGCTTACAGATGGCCTAAGAATGCTAAATGGTACCATAAAAGATATAGAAGAAGGGTACAGGTACTTGGGGATTATGCAAAGCAACATCAACCACGAAGCCGAAGTGCGTCACAAAGCCATTACTGAATACAAGAAATGCCTTCGGCAGGTCTTACGGAGCCAGCTCAATGCCAAGAACCAAGTCATGGTAACAAATATCTAGGCAATGCCAGTAATAAGATATCCAGCAGGCATAATAAAGTGGACTGAGGAAGCCATCAAGGGAAAAGATATAGCAACTCGTAAACTGCTGACCATGCATGGAGCACCCACCCAAAATCTGATACTACTAAATTGTATCTCGATAGGAAAGATAGCGGTAGGGAACTCAAAAATGTACAGCAGACAGTGAAGGAGGAAGAGCAAAGCATCAAAGCCTATGCAGCCTATGTGGCCACTTCAGCTAAGTTGCCAGCTGAATTTCAATCGGCTGTTCTTACAATGGACCTTTGCCCTGATGATGAGAAAACTGACTGGCACACGAAACTTTTTCATGGTGCTTACCACCGACAAATATCTAAGGTTGGCGATCTTCACCAGACATATATGTGGCTGAACAAAGGAAACTCAACGGCCAATACAGAGTTGCTAATCCTGGCAGCCCAGGAGCAAGTGCTCCCAACAAGGCAACTCCAAACAAAAATCTATCACACTAGAGACGATCCTAGATGCAGACTGTGCAAAGATGCACCTGAGACCATCCAACACATCATCAGTGGATGCAAGCAGTTAACAGGAAAGGCATACACTGAGCAGCATAATCATGTCGCAGGTGTTGTGTATCGAAGTATATGTGATGAGTATGGCCTTAATAAACCACAACACTGGTGGGAAACTCCTGGTAAGGTCAATGAAAATTATCGTGCTAAGATCCTCTGGGACTTCTACATCCGGACTGACAAGCATGTCCTAGCAAACCAACCAGATATTGTGGTGGTGGACGAGGAGAACAAGAGAGCTACTATAATAGATATAGCAGTACCCAATGACTACAATATAGACAGCAAAGAAAAAAAAAAGGTAGAGAAATATCTCCCTCTTGGAGGAGAGATTGAAAAATGCTGGGATGTAAGAACAACTGTAATCCCAGTAGTCATTGGGGCACTGGGCGCAATAACACCGGCGCATAAAATGTGGCTTGCCAAAATACCAACAGCAATCAACTCAGGTGAGTTGCAGAAAAGTGCGCTACTTGGAACAGTTAAGATCTTGAGGCGAGTGCTCAAACTCCTAGGTTTCTGGTAGGAGCCCCGAGTTAGAGCAGAAACTACCACCCATATGGGTTAACCGGGGTGAAGAATCAATTTTTTTATATATGTATATTTATAACATATATACATGTATATATATATATACTAGCTGTGCCACCCGGCGTTGCCCTTGTAATAGAAGAGTCTTTAGACAGAAAATTGATTTGTATTTAACATATAACAACATTCGCCATTCTAATTTTCAAACTACATATCATGAGAGAAGTGTGTCATGTAGTTAAAATAAATTAAGAGAGAAATAAAAACAACTGTAAAGGTTTTAAAACTTTGTCAAACATCTGTACCTTTCAATCTAGTGGCCTGGCATATTGCCAATGGAAACTCCACTAAGCTAGTTAACAAGGTTAGGCTTCTAATGACGGTAAGCCATGACTTCGAGTCTGTATTGATGTCCAGCTCAGCTGTTCTAATAATAGCTATAGCCGGATTTCCAACAGACGGATTTCCAACAGACGGACTTTGAGAAATATATATATAGATATATATATATATATATATATATATATATATATATATGTATATATATACTAGCTGTGCTACCTGGCGTTGCCCATGTATTAAAAATCAGCTTATAAACAGTGAGAAGTAATGAGAGTTGCCTGCCACTAGTTATTAGCCATATATATGTTTACATCTTTTTTCTTTTAGGTAATTGCATATACAGTATATATAAATATTTGTATATATATATATATATATATATATATCATTCTGTACACTTACAATAGGAAAATGTGATATATTTATTACAGGATCATTTTGTATACTTGGTATATAAGCCTATTATATACTTGGTTTGCGAGCATATCATACATGTATATTTAACATAGGATCATCTGATATATTTAGTAAAGAAGCATCTCACATACTTAGTATATTGCCAGCTCATGTACTTGTTATAGGAGCATATCATGTATTTGGTATATTACCATATCATATGCTTAGTATACGAGCATCTTATTTACTTATTATCGGACCATTTTGTGCATCTTGGCATAGGAGTTTCCCATATACACATATTTGGCAAATGAGCAACTCATTTACTTGGTATGGGAACATATTATATACGAGGTATAAGATCATTCCATATGCATGAACTCAGGATTGAGCCTATCTTATACTTACATAATATAAATGCATATCATATCTTCAGTATTGGAGCATATTATATAAATAATATAAGATCATCTCTTATACTTGTTGTAATAGGAGCTCATATATCAGGTATAGGAAAATATTATATACTTGTTATTTCAGCATTTCATGCACTAATTATATGAGCATATCATATCCTCGGTATTGAAGCATGTTTTTTACTTAGTGTAGGAGCATTTTATATACTTGGTACAGGCCCAGCTCATATGTTTAGCATTAGCATTTTATATACTGAGTATATGATCATCTTATATACTTATTATAGGAACATTTCATATACTTAATACCGGATAATTTTGTTCATCTGGTATATAATCCTAATATATAATCGGTTTAAAAGCATCTCATATATCTGGTAAAAGAGCATCTCATATACTAAGTGTAGCAACATTTTATGTAGAGTTGAACCTTGGTTCGCAAATATAATCTGTTCCAAAAGGTTGTTAGAAAACCGAGTTGTTCGAAACAATTTTTCCTATTGGAATAATTGTACGTAAATTTTAATCCGCTCCAAAGCAAGAAAGCAACTTCTGTAAAGTATTTTTTCAACTTTTTACAGCATGAACTGTACTGTATACTGCATACTATTAACAAAAACGGGTAAATATAGATCATGTTAAATTTAAATAAAAGGCCTTCTGACTATGATGATGGAAAAAGAAAACAAAAGTAAACATTTTGTAGGTTTTGCTCCTGAAACATCAAAAACATTAACCATTAAGATACAATAATAAAAATTGCTAAAATTTTTAATGAAACAGCAAAAAACGCAACAGATCAGTTACATTAAAAATTGCAAAATAAAGAAAATATAAACAGCATTGGCACGTTTACTTGGCATCTTTGAAGGAAAAGCCTCCTCCAAAACATTTTAGGGTAACTCGACTGGAGGAGTTGTCTCTAGTAAATCTTTTAGGTAAAGGAGGCCTCATCCCAGATGATTCTTCTCTTTTTATAAAGAATTTGTAAAATTTAAATTGCTTTTCCATTGGTTATCGAATGTTTCTATGCTTTTTCCGGAGCTATTCAATGAGCATGCTATAGTTTGGTTGAGAATCGAATTTATTTTAGAGATCGGAGACGGACAATTCTCAAAATCTTTGGTAAAAAAGCGATTTGGTCAAAAACCAAAGTGTTCGAGACCCGCGGCTCTACTGTACTTAGATTAGGAGCACTGTATATACTTGGTATAACATCATCTCATATACATACTTTGTATAGGAGCATTTCATATACTTGGGATAGGAGCATCTCATGTGCTTTGGGATAGAGGCTTTTCATATATTTTAAATATGACCATTTCTTGTACTTTTTTTACCAGCATTCCATAAATGAAGTATAATGCTTGAAAGTCTGAGTGATGAAGATTAATTTTAATTTAATTTTAAATGGTCTCACAGCAACTTCCATGATGAACTAATTGGATTATGAGTAACTCTTGTTTAGGGTTAACAAACACTTTATGAGAAGACTACATGTTCACATACAAATTATCACCTCACTCTTGTATGTGGCACCTGTAGTGATATAGATCCTAGTTTATAGGATACATAATATATACTATCTCCTACATGTACTTAGTATGTTGTGCTGCCTTGACCATGTTGTGTTTTCTTGTTTACAGAGGTACTCCGAAGTAATTTGGTGGTAGCAAATACCAACACTTACTCCCCCACTAAAGATGATAGAGGCGGGCTTACTTTGATATGCAGAAATACAGCTCATTCAAACCTTGAGAATGTCTACCCTGATATTGTAAAACAAGAAATTACTCTGGATCCACGCTGTAGGTCTACGAGTTTTTTAATGCATAACAATAATACTCCGTGTTCATAAAATGAGAGGATAACAAAACTAGAGCTGGTAGTTTTAGCACTAAATAAACTATATTTTATGTTTCAATCATCACACAACCAAACATGAGCGAAGCGAGTGTTTGGGAGCGTTATGATAAATGCATATGTGTGCACAACTCCTGAAAATTATCCATCAACGACCATATCCAAACCCTTGTACCGAAATCCCATCAAAAGGTTTAACCTTTTTTGCGTGGAGTTGTTTAAGTATAATAATGATACGACACACATATAAACCTATTCAAATCAGCTATCAAGTTTTTGAAAAGTGTCAAAAATATCCTAAAAATTATCCATATCAGATTATACATAACTAGAAAGATTAGTTTGGCCTAAAATCGCCAGTAAAACCTGACAAGCCTTTTTAATGAAAATGAAGACCAGCCAACAAAACGCCCAGAGAGCCGTGCAACAGATAGTAGAACCATAATGTTGTGCGCATTTCATGAAAAAATTGTGCACATTTCACCTGTCCATGGTGTTGTCCAATTGCCGAATGTTTCTGTAATAAACATAGACCGGTAGAGGCGTAGACCGTAGACCGATTTACAGGTATGAAAATGTGGTGCACAGTTTATCAGCTTATGTTTTGGGCCAATTACCAAAGGTTCCATTAAATTATTCAGAACATAACATTAACCAACTTTTTTACATCCTATGTACAAGCTATTGACAAACTTCAATGCCCCTTTGTGACAAGAACATTTCTTTATTTTACTCTAGTTTGCCAAAAACTTCTACACACTTGTGAATGCTAATGCTTGCTTTCTGTCACAGATCGCTGTAAAACCAGTCTAGATTTAAGCCAACAAACTTTCAAACTGTGTATATTAATTACACAGCAGCTTGCCATTTTACTTCTAATATTGCATTTTTCCTATTGCAGGGGAGAGAGATAAACATACAGTCAAACATGAATAACTCGCACTCAAATAGCTTGAACACATGGTTAACTCTAACACTTTTGTTTGGTCCGTTTCCACGATAATTTGTTTCAGACAACTCGACCTCAACTTCGTTAGCTCCAACTGTTTTTTGACCAACAGCTACCGAGACAGTTGTTGGCATTTTAGAATATCACTTTTTTCCAAGCCAAAGACATGAACCTCAACTTTTAGTAGTTTGTAGGCTTCGTTATTACCATCATTGGAAAGCATTTTTGTCAACGAATTTTCTAAATGTTTGGTAAAATTTGATTTTTACCAAACATATAGCCTACTTAGCGATAGTCTTCCGAAAGCGAGGAAAAGCGAAGCAACCTTCGGCAAAAGTGATCTTGGTTAAAACACTCAAAAGAAAAAGATGTTTTTTTTCTGAGCATTTTCACAGCAAACAAGTTTTGCCAATTTTCATCTGAAAGCGTCCTAGCAGTCACATCACATAAAACAACAAATCAATATCAAGTGATAAGGAAATCTGTATACTTTTGTGGTAAAATTTCTTTAAACTTTTTATTAGAAGCATTTAATTTGAAACAAGCCATTTATCCTTTTGATTCAAAATATATTTTGTAAATTTACATGTATCTGCTAATAAATACATGAACTTATGACAGTGCTCTGATAACTTGAACGCTCTGATAACTTGAACACTTTCACTCACTTCCATGCAGTCTGAGTTATCAGTGTATGACTGTATAATCTTTTCATTTCATTATTGTTGTTTGTTGTACATAATAACCCCAAGTACATTACAACTACCATTGCAGTTATCCTAGTGCTCTGCACTGCAGTGCTATTTTACTGCTGATATTGCATTTCTCAACCAAAAGTACTCTTTCTTTTTCTATTATCACTTTTGTCGTAGGCTGTATGACAGGGGAATTTCTCATTATATAATGTTTTTTGAAGTTTAAGTGTTCTGTTTAATTAACAAAAACTATTTTGCAGTCATAGTTCAATAAACATGATTGGTATGAAGAACACCAAGAACGTTTGGAAAGTTAATTGATTAGATTATTAGGTTGCTTTGTAGTTAGCTATATCATGAATTGAATTTATTTGCACAAAAATAAATAGGAAAATTTTTTTTATTTATTGTCAAGGACTCTGCAAAGTGACAGGTATTTAATATTATTGGTAATTCACATGTTAACATAACACAAACAGGGTTTATTTTAAAGATATTGACTTTGAAGAAGGACATTCTGCAGAACAATCTGTGACTCTCCACCCCGACTATGATCAGCCACTTGAATGCGGTATCATTGGACCTGGTGTTACCATCAGGTGGGACTGTAATGATGTCTGTACGTCAAGGACTGGCAAACAAACTATTATTCCGGCTGATTCCGCAAGTGATGGAGATGAACAAGTAATGTCTTGTCGCGGAACTGTTCCAGAAACAGGTATATTATGCATTTTTACATAAGATATTTATTGGGTGAATGTCCATATACCATAGAGTTACCATAATGGTCAGCTTCGCAGCATGAGCTCACCAGTAAACTTTTACCAGCGCTTCTGATAAGAATTAGTATATTTGAATTGGTAAACAAAATTTTATGCTGAATTTAAATAAATGGTCGTCGACACTGATTCACTTAAGTTAATTAGTCTCAAATCATGCAGTTATTTGTTTTGCTTATTTAAGAAATATGTGTAATATTTGTTGTTTTTGTACTTTCAAATGTATCAAAATGAGCTCAGAAATGTATGTTGCACCAAAAAAACATTCTCGGAATATCTCATGATACATTGTAGTATGACAGGGAAAAAACACCTGTTTAGAATTTCATCTAATACGTCTATGAAAAGACACTGTACATGTAACATCTGAAGGCTTCGATAAGATACTGCAACCGATAATGACAATAATATCTAACAATAATATGAGTTTGCCAATTTTAAATTTTATTGAAGAGTAACTAGTAGATATGTTAAAGTTTGAAGCTAATGTTGTTAACATAAAGTTAAGCCATAAAATATTGATAAAAACCTTGGAGAAGTCAACACTGAATGTTTGGAGGCCTCCAGCGTATAGGTGTCAAACAGATGCTAGCCATTACATGCATGCGATTTTGGTTTTTGCTATTCAACAATATGCATTTTTAGTTTTTTGTGTAGAACTAAAATGATCAAAAAAGCGACCTTAAACCACCTACTTAGCAATCTGTGTGAGTGTAGTAGAAAAATACAAGTTCTGGTTAGTTCACACTCAATTTCAACCACAGCTATGTTGTTTTGTTTTTTCAAAACTTTGCCATTTACTTGTTTGTTTGACTGATAATGATAAAAACAAACATATGAAAATTTAAAAAATGAGGTCATACGATACATTTAAATTACCATATTTTGTTTGATAAGATAATGTTGTGACATTTGCTAACTTAGAGAGAAAGAAAAAGTAAAAGTGAAATACTAAATTTTAAGCAGTTTTCTGGTATTTAAATCTATTAAAACGGAGCACCGCACTGTAGTCTAATATGAGAATTTTTTAATTAATAGTTCATTAATGCTTCATAATGCTTCATTAATAGTTCATAACTGGAGCCATTCACATTATGCTGATCTATTTCTTAACATTTGTTTCGTACTTATGCGGAGTTGATACAGTGTTTCACAGAATAGCCAAGCATTGCGCAACACTTAGCAAATTTCACATTAACATTCTTCTGCTAAAAGTAGAGAGTATTCCACTGTTTTAGACTCACTCATCCCTCACTAGACAATTGTTACTCTGCACAAAGTATAGCTCCATGACTTTTTCTTACTAACTTTGAATTTTTACATACAGACCAAGTTTACTCAATGATTAAGTTTGCCTTCACAAGTTCTGGTTTTACCTCTTCTACTTTTTCGATCTCTACCCTTAAAAAGTTTTTACTACTTTAGTGTTTATAATAGGATTGGAATCTAAGGAAAACTTCAATATCAAATGGCGAGCGGATGGTGCAACCCCTACCAACCCATCAGGAGCGGATGAAAAAGGTTCAAGTCTCGGAACTACCATTGGAGGTGCAGCCGGTGCGGGTGTACTGATTATCGGAATGGTTGCTTTGTCAGGATTTGCAATAAGGAAACGAACAAGTAAGAGCAAGATATTTTATTATTAGCTCTCTTATTTTGTATCAAATGAGCACATATTATTGTGGGAAAATGAATTTAGACAGAAAGCCAGATGGTATATAGTGACAATATTAGTTCTATTAAAATACACATTTCTAAACTTGTAGCAAAGGTGTAATTTGTTTAAAATAGTCAATTAGCTTAGACTACCAATTATAATATTTTTGTTAAAGCATTAAAAATGATTTTAAGGTTCTTATATGGTAGAACTTTAAAGTAATTTTAAAGTTTTCCTATCAAAAAACTAGTATAACTTTTTTTACATTCAGGACTCTGGTGTGACTAGTATTCAACTACTACATTTATACAAGAACTCTTGAGTCATGTTTTTAAGAAAGAATACTATTATATTATTAGAATATATTATAATTCATTATATGTTGAAGTATATCAAAATAGGACTTTATTTTAAGGTAAGTCTTTCAACTCAAATAAAAAAATTAGGTCACTTGAGTTTCAGTTCTTATGTGGCATGCTAAAATTCATGTAGCCACTGCCAAATATGTAAGTTAATTTTTACCAGTTACATTCATACTAATTTTTTTTTAAACCAGAAACGGTTTGTTTTTACATGTATATGAAAGCACTTTGCTCAACAACAGGGTGGTAATATACTGTTTTGCTTGAGTCTATACCAATCATACATGCTATTCTCAGCTATTTAGTACAGATAATTTGTTTAGCTTAAGTACACTTACGCATAGTTATTTATGTATTTACCCTATTCTTACATAGTAACAATTCTAGTAAGGAAATAATAAGTAATGAATTTGTAGAGCTGATGTCTTTTTGATATGTTGTTACTGAACTGTCCTTTTTATGGAAAGTTAATAGAACTAAGTTTTATGGCGATGAAATTTAATGTTTTAATAATCAATCATAGAAACTCACTTCATATGCAACAGTGTGGAATCTCTCATTTTTCACCAAAGAATAAAAATATTGTATGAAAATATAAAGTGTTACGTATTTGTAAAAAGCTGTTCTTTATTTGCTGGGTACAATAAGTGAACTAACATGTAGTTTTAGCTTTTAGAGTTAAAAGGTTTCTACAGTTCTGTATGCAACAAAAACATTAACAACAGAGTTATCCCAAAATATGGAATAAATCCATGGAATAAACTTTATGGAAAAATCATATTTCTTACATATGTATGTTTTTCATTTTGTGTGAAAACTAGTATCTTCTTCAGCCACTCTCTAACCCAATCATGTTGATGATATTGAATTATGTATACAATAGGTAGAATGGAGGAACAAATTGCTGGAGCTGGAGTTGCTGGAAAGAATACACAAGGGTTTGTATCCAGTCTATATCTTTTATATCAGAGACTGTTACTTCCTCCATTTGACTTGTGTACAAGGTAGAAAGGACTAAGTGCAAACTACTAACTTACCAGCTAGTAAACTAATAGACAGCGATTAACATATTTGTATCATGAAGTATGTCATTAGTAAGTGTCATACATCGTCTTTACTATAATACTAAAAGTGTCCATCCGCCTGTCCAAAACTCTAGTTGAAGGCACTAGTTAAAAAGTTACGAACAATTAAAAGTAGTTAGACATTACGCAAAAATATTGCATTGTGTGGGATTCAAACTCCCAACATTCAGTTTACTAATTCAACACTTTAAAACAGCTACTAGTCAACTGGTTTCTGGTGAAGTGATATAATTGTACAAATAGTTCTTATTTGTGCTTTTCCGGCATACCTGATGATTTCTTACAGCGCGCTACACTTCCACGTTACTAGAAATCGAATTATAAATAGTGAACAACAACATTTTATGAAATACTTTTAAAAAAAAAGACATTTTAATAAATATGTTACTTAGTCCTTAGTTTTGATATTTTTAAAAACCAACAGCTTTACTTCATTAGTAATTTGCAATAACAGTTTTTTCAAACATTTTAAAGTAATATAATTGATTAAAAATAAAGGAGATTGCCAATTCCCGAAGCTGATCATTTCAATAAATGCAGTGCAACTCTGTTTTAGTGTAAGTCGTAAAATCCTGAGCAAATTGCTTTGCACATACTGTACTGTCGGGTACTGTACACACTATCTTTAAGACTGGTAGCCACAGTTTAATTGCTAAGACTAAGTCTCTGGCTAAATTTCTTGTGTTTCACCATTTTAATTTGCATGAAAAATTATTTTTTCACTTCCAACATGGAAGTCCTTCTTTGAATCTTTAAAATTAAAATAATCTGTGTTACGCGTAATATTCATAGTGAAATCAAAAAAGTTATCAAGCAGGTGATGAAGAGAACATAATGAACAACCAAAATGACGTACCACCAAAACTAAGTGACTCACTAATGTCACTTTTTTTCCGAACATACACAACAAAGATTATTCAGTTCGCTAGATGAAAATAGTTTGTATTGGTCTGTGGTGTTTAGCTCCAATTATGCTAAATATATTTTTAGACATTTTCATTGGACGGGTTTGTAATCTTGAAATAGGGAAATTTTAGTCTGTGGTGACGCCAAGACTCTCCGTTCTAAATCTCGAAGTTGACTACATGATTAAACAAACCACAGTTGGTTTATAGAAAGCCAGTTTATAGGAATCGATAACTTTTAGGTTCAGGCTCTGGTTTAACTCAGGTAGTTTTAAGGATGAGAATCTCAGATAGTTTAGGGGTCAAAGGTCAATATAAGCTGTAGTTACTTTTTTCCTTTTAAACTTGATAATAGAGAAATCTTTCTGTCTTAGTAAATTAGTAAGGTCAGCCACAACATGTACAGTAAATATCACTTTTTGCCCCACTTCATGAGAAGTCATATTTAATAATTTTTGTAAATACTTCAATTATGTAGCAAACATGTAATTATTATGAAAGAGGACTGCTCTGTCAATGCACTGTATATTTTGGTGTTTTTTGTTACCACGGCAGACTCTGCATGGTCTGTGTTGTTTGTTGTAGAGCTTCAGAACCTCATACAAAGCCAACGGCTGTTTAGTTTTACTATAAAGCAGATTCCTCTTGTCATCAAAAGGTAAATTTATTTAGCTTTTACTAAACTCGCCAATTATTTTGAAGGTATCGTTCATTTAAAAAAAAACAATTTATTAAGACCAAATCTTTTAAATATTTGCTATTTGTAACACCTCGAGACTGTAAAGATAACAGTTTGTCAAATTTGTTTTATAGCTCAGACATAATCACATACTGTTTATACCAGAGCCGCAATAGACTTCAGGATAGCCTATTGCTTCTTTACCTCAAGCACTGCGGACAATGAAATATTTGATAGAGCATAGTTTATGATGAATTTTTGAGTTGTTCCATTGTTGTTTTTATTTAATATCCTGCTTTTTCACGGCATTTTTTTCTCTTTATCTGAGACTTTTGCATCACCTGATGCTAACCACAGGTTGCAGAGTTTGACAAAATTTTATAGGAATAAAAGGCAAAAATCGGCTGAGCAAAAATATGGAAGTTACAGTTTTAAGATATTTCAGAATTTTGTTTGGTGTCAAACTGTTCCGTACGTACCTATGATATTATATCTTAGTGGGAGAGCTTTGTATCAAAATACTCAGCAAAAAATTGTCTTCCAATTCAAGTTTTAGCACCACAATATGATTATGCAGTAAAATTATTTGGTACCACATATTATGAATATGCGGTGGATTCTCAGCTAAAATGTGTTATGTTTTGAAATCGGTTTAAGTTTTTTTGGTCACATTGAAGAAATATGGTAACTTGTGTACAGTCCATGGTTTAGCAAAATTTTTCATTACATACCTCCATTGACAAAAAATAACCAAAAAATTATTTCAATCTTCACTTTCACCTTATTATTTTCAGAGTGAAATGCATGCAGTGATCACTCAAGGAACTAACTATGATGACCCGTCAAGAGTCAAAGAGGCAAAAAAGATGTCAAGAAGTTTCCATTATTTTAAATGTTCTTATAATTTTAGCTTTTTGTGCGTCACGTCAATCAACGGTAGTCTAAAAACTCCTGTCTTTCTTTTTTGTTGTATCCATTCAATAAAGTGATTTACTATTCTTCTCAATTCATGAAACTGTTTTAGCTGATGAATAATGATATAAGAGTCTAACCTTACATAGCGAGTTAACACTTTTTAATCCAAATAATTTTACATATATACAGTAACTCTTATATTTCTGATAGCGTTGCATGACACAGAAACCTTCTTTAATATGTTAAAACACATGCAAGTTTTAATATTTTGTACTAAACCTGCATCACTCAAAGCTTGGAATAAAAATACTCCATATTTCGTAATTTAGCTCGCTTTTGTATGAATATAATTTTGCGACAGCAAAGCAAAAGACATGTAAGACTGTATTTTGGCCAAGTGTTTGTTGTTTCAGTAGGAGTCATCAACTATAATTTACTATCACTTGATATCTCCATTAAATTCATTCCTTATGCTCAATTTTCTATTCCTAGTGCGTGTCCAATATCTAGCCAATTAAAATCTCAATAAGTAATGTTTACCTTTCATGCATAAAAATATGCATAACATCAGTGAACTTTAAACAATAGACTTATTGCGTTTTGTGAATTATCTAACAGTGTTTTAGCACTTACGAACATCTATTTTTATAGGTAAATGTAACAAATACATGTAGTTCTTTCTGAAAAATTGATCTTTAATTCTATCTATGAAACACTTACCATCTTTCAATCCTGCTTGAGACTGTCCCACAGATAGAATGATATCGGATGTTAGTTGAAAGACTTTATAAAATACTGCTATGTGGGGACTCAAACTTATGGCATTCAACCAGGTAACATAGCACTTAGATTCAATCTCTGGATTTACTACAGAATCTTTACTATTATAAAAGTGGTTTTACAGCTTTAAAATATTCTCATTTTTTGCACAACTGAATTAAGCAGTATTAGTGTCCTAACCATTTTTATCGGAGCAAAATTTTTACGCTTCGCCAATAAGAATACTTGTTTTGCAAATAATAAAATTTTAATCAAGTGGCATGACTTACACATTAGGGGGTTAACGTCAAGTTTTAGTCTAAAAATAGTAATATAGATTTAATAGTAATTGCTAAACTGTTCTTTACATACCTCAAAGCATCAAGGCAACTATTAAGCGACAAACTCTTATTTGCCTTATATGGCCATTAATTTTTTTAATAGCTTTCAAAGTTAAAAGAAGACAACTGCCAAGCGTTAAAGTTATAAAAGAGTTTTTGATTCGAACAGCAACCACGCAATAATTAACTGTAAATATGTAACCAAGTCATTACTAGTACTATTTTGTGACCAATTTTCTTCTGGCTACTTTCTATTATGGGTTCATAAAGATAAATGTCAATGTGGCAGTCAAATAGAAGTGCATGGTGTTCAATTAACCCTTTTCCTATAGCGCCGGTCAAATAGAGGTGATGTTCAAATAAAGGTGGCATTCAAATAGAGGTTCTATGATATAGTTGTGAAATTTTTGTGTTGCCATTGTACTTAAGTAGTTTGGCTATTTGCTGTGTAGTAACAGGAATCACTGATTTCCTTTACAATATGTGAAGGTAATTAGAAATTCAAAAGAAGTTGCTCGAAAACTTTATTTCATTTGTGTTTGTATATTGGAAAATGCTCTTAGAAAATGACTGACATGCACACGCTCGGATGTGTGCATGCGGTGATGCATGTGTGTATGCGCGGCTATGCACGCGCGTGCAGGCATGTGTGCATATGTCGGTTTTCCAGTACCCATGCAATCGCTATAGAAGTATGTTTCCCTCTGAATCAGATTTTGTTTAGAAATAAATTCGAGCTAGTACTAACGCTTGTAACGAACCCTCTAGCTTTCATTGTTGGCAATCAGATGCAACCACATACCATTTTTTATATATTTATTAGTATACATATGTGAATACAAGAGAAACCAATTGTTCCCTAGTATCCCTCATTACCTTTCGTCTTGCTAGCCTCAGATCATCTTTCATTGTGGTAAAAAAAAACTTTGTTTTTATTAATCGCTTTAAAACTTATATTATTTACCATATTACATTACTCACCAAGTTATTTTATTATTAATATCTTTGTTTGTTCATTTTTATGTGAACTAGGCATACTATTTTTAATGCAATTTGGTGGTGGTTTGATGTCGTTTCTTAATGCTTACATTTTTTACGAGTCTATACAAATGTCATTAGTGTAAACTAATATTGACCCAATCAAGATATTTTGTTGAGTAGTTAAATATGTAAAAAATAATTGTAGTAAAATCTTTCTCATGAACTTCCATTTTTTACGAGGCTCTGACAACATTGCTCAACGTGTTAATATTGCATCACTAACAAATATTTTACCTAGACAAATAGATTGCTACACAACTACAATGACAAAGTGTCATAAACTTTATTGACCTTGTTGATGCTTCGCTGAATGTCTACTAAATGAGCATATATTATTTTTGTGAGGTAATTAACTCTGACCAAAATAAAATTGTTTTCCTTGTAAGCCTACTGGTTGTCACAAACTTCATTGACTTTATCACTGTCTTAGACCTTTAATAAAAGTTAAACTTACAGATTTAATAATTCCACTCAGTAATAACAATCCGAGCATTTTTTTTAATTTTCATGCTATAAAGATGGTATAGGTAGAGCAAATGACTAATTTTTCAACTACGACTTGAAAGCATCCATCACCTGCATACAAAAGATTTATTGTGGATCTTTTTAAGCATATTAAAGAGTTCCAATTCTATGTTGCATCTAAGTTTTCATGAAAAATAAATTTCTGAACAGTGATGACAGCATGGACAGCATTCAATATTTACATATAAAATACCTGATAATTACACAATGCCTGCAACTGATTGACATGTAACATAGATATGCTAGACATGTACATGTAACTTTGTAATGGTAAACCTTTCTTTTTTTATTTTTCCTTCTGTTATTCTTCATCGTAGTTATAATCTCATAGTCAGGTGTTTGCTCTGTGGATACCAAAGTTGGTGTTTTTTATGTTTTTCGATGCTGCCATTTTGCTGTGGAAATGTAATTCATGTGTCCTTAAAAATAAAGCTGGACAAAAAAACTACTGAAAAAATAAACCAAATTGTGGCAGTGAAATAGAATGAGTTATATCATAGTGACAAAAGTAGCACATGTACTGCTTGTAGATTATCTGGCATGTGCAAGAAAGCAGTGATGGTAAACAATTTGATAGAGAAAACCAAAGGTATTTATTTTTAACCATACAAATCTTTTAAAAGAAATTTTGAATTTATCAGATCTATATATATATATATATATATACACCGAGAGAAAAATGATTGTAATTTGATTTAGCCAGGCTTAAGATTTAATAATATGTTGATAATGATCTAAAAATCACTGTTACCCATAACACATACCCATACTGATTGAAAAATGATTTGATAATGATGATTAATGGCAAATTAATCAAGAGCTGGAGTAAATAGTGAGTCTATCCTACATTCATCTGACAACTCAAACTTCAATCATAACTGATCATTCTTAAATCCCTGAAGCAAAATGAAAAAATCAATCATATGACACTGATGATTAATTTAATAATGATCACTAATTAATTGTTGACAGCCAGCACTATCAAAATTTAATCACATACTTCCTCATGAATCTGTTTTAAATCATCGTTGAAATAAATCAAATTTGAGACAGTTGCCATTTAATATTGATTCCACAATCCACAGCAGTTTAGACCAAGAGTTGTTCCCACTTTAATCTGGTTACACATGTCCCTACCATTACTTATATTACTACTAGTACTACTACAAGTACTACAATGGCGCTGCCACTACTAGTACACAATGAAATTCTATACCACAATAATAAATGAATCAATCATTCTCTAGTCCACCTCTTGTCGATACTAATTTTGTTATGTGTCAGAGTTAGCCATAGTCTTTGGGTGAGTGAGCCAGACCCTGGCCATGTCACAGAGATCCCCCACCACGGCTATACTTCTGAATCTTTTGATTTGAATGCCAAATAGTCTGGTAGCCAAGTCCCAGCCAAGCTACAGTTAGGGTGAACCGGCGCACAAAACATCCGTTCAATGCCCAGCAATGAGTATGTCGGACACCTTGCAGTAAGTAAGCGCGTTCTGGCTCTGGGCTGCATCCTCCTGTTAGCAAATGAGATTTTTGAGAGTGAATAGTATACAAATGGTGCATATTGGCCCTTGAGTAGGGGGTGGTTGAGTTTTTAACCTAATTAACCCTCATCTCCACTCCCCGCCTAGATTTGGTCAAGGCCATGTTTTTGCGTTTTGAATTTCATACTTTTATAGATTCATTTTTATAGTAGATAATTATTCGTGAGCATTCGGTGCGAATCATTCTAACTTGTCTTGTCTCAAACTACCACTCTTTCGACTCGCTGACCCTGCAACACCTAGTTTTACCCAAAGCAAAAAAGCTGGTTTCTGTGATTGTTGATGGAATGACCTGTTTCGTCAATATCTCAGTGTAAGCCTTTAGTATCTTGGTCGATCATTAAGAAACGAGTTCAACACAAATAACAAAGGTGACCCCTAATGAAATCAGAAAACAGATACAAACAGGTCTTCAAACACCCTTCGACCACCAACGTGGAAATGCAAATGCATAATTGAGTGTCCAGGTCTTTGCTTACGAACCAATAGTCAATAGCTATAAAACCCTGACAAGGTTTATGAAACCTGCACTATTCATTCATGCAATTGTTGATATCTTGTTTATATTGGGCTCATTTATGTTAGTCATGCACAATTCAAAGTAGGAGCTGTGTTGCCTTTATTAAAAAATAATCAGTGTGCAGATAAATCTTAATATCACATATGATTAGACTGAACATTGCATATAATTATAATACTGATCAGTAATTGCTATTGTGTTACAAACTTGATATCACAGCAGTTTATTTTCCACTCACCCAAGCACACCTCCACTTCATGCCTGAAGATATACAGATATTTTCTTGTGAGGACAACTTATTTTGGCCTATCTGATAGTATAAACACAAACACGAATGGCAATCATTCTGCTTGGAGACCTGGAGCATCGCTAAGTACCCAAATTTAGCACTTCACTTGCAACAATGATTCAAGTTGATGTAGAGGAACAGATCATGAAACCTTTTAAGTGCCACTGGACTGAATTCTCTTATGAGAAAATGAAAATGAGAAGATTTGTTGAACACAATGAGAATTGAATCTTACAATTAGTTTTGTTGTTGCAGGCATTCTATGAAACAGAATATCATTTCTAAAAAAATAAATGTTTATAGCAGGGCTGTAGGCAAAGTTCCCACTGTTGGTGGGGTCAGGCCAATTTTTAGTAAGGCCAAAAATTGAGAAACATATAAGAAATCATAACAGACGCAATGAAGTGGGACGGGTCAGGCAACTTTAGTACTAATGATTCCTACGGCCTGGGTGATAGAATGATTGCTGATTTATTATTCAATGAAATTTCTCTTTCATGTTTATTCACTGTTAACCCCCACTGGGTTTTATTGTTATAGCCGGGATGCTATAGATTATTATCTGTGAAATGTTATTATGCATGTACAGTAGTGACACTGCTATGTTATAACAGCTCAGTCGTAATCACTACATCATTCATAATTCCGAGACCTTATTAATGCGGCTTTTCAACTTGCTTCAAAATTTGGCTAGAATACAATCATTGCTTAATAATATTCACACATTGATATGAAGGCTGATTATCATATCATTGCCCGTGAGCTTTATACAATTTATGCCTCTACCCCACAGAGTCGGGCAACTAGTATTACTTCATGAACAGTTTAATGGAAATATCATAAAATATGATATAGAAAATTACAGAAGACAAACCTGATGGGAAAATTAACAGTTTTGGATAGCTATTACCAATTGATTAGTGCCTATCAGGTATATACCATTGACATTGTTCTGTTATATCAATTCAAAGGACTAGACTAGTGCTCTGACTTATGCAGTGATAACAATTTTATAATGCTTTTTGTAAAAACATAGACACTGGCCAACGTAGTTCATTATATGCAGCGAGCTCGGCTAACGATGACGTCATGATATATAGCCTGGGCAAGCCCACACAAATAAGGGTGTTTGTTGTTGTGTTGTATGCAACAACCACCTCCATCTAATAAAAAACTTGTAGTGGCTTGCCCAGGCTGGAAGATATCAAAGTCAAACATGGTTATCTGCTAGTTTTCAGATTGTTTTAAATCATAAATTTTGGTGGTATAATAAACGGATTATGTAACCACGATTCTGCCCTATTGCAAGAATAATCATGCTTAAATTTGCAGCAGCCCTTATCAATACTGTTCAAGCCAAGCAATCACCTACCTTAGTTAAGTGATTGAGCAAAACCAATTTATTTCCTCCTCCTCCAAAAGGATTATGACGATTACATGGCAGCAGGGCGGTTTGAAAATGGTACTGCGGGGAGAGTCCGAGAGGGGTGCTGAGTGCCCTCTCGATGGGGAGATGGCTCCATGGGTTCTCCCCCAAGAAATTTTATAGTATAACTAGTTAAAATGGTGCAAATCTAGCACAGTTGGCTCCTGATGGGGCTCATGTTCTAGAAGCAAGTTTGACATCATAAACCAACTTTCTAAATATAAAACTGTTTATTTTTATTGAGGTTGTTTTTAACAACGCTTATTAAAAATATAATGTGAATGAGCGCTGCTAAAGGGGTTGGCCACAGCTAGCATGAGGTAGAGTTATCACCGGGTACAATGCTGAATGGTGTAGGAGACGAGTAGTCTCTTATAAAATAATTTAATTAAGTAATATTGTAAAGGTAAAAAGTAAAATTAATAGAGCACCATGTTAAAAATAATGCAATTATACTGTAGTCTACACCACTGAGCAAGTAGTAGATTTAAGTTTGAGCTTTGCATGTTACATGCATAGCTCAAACATAAATTTGTTTCTATGAACAAAATATTTTGTGCATAAGCATTAATTTATCTATATACTACTACAAAAAATAAAACCATGTTCAATTGTCTCTGTATAAAATGCTTAGAAGCATTCAATTTGCTAGAGTCCAACGCTATAAAGTTGTCGTGTGAGCTACCATAACAATTGTTTTTCTCTGTATATTCCAAGTATAATAAAAGTTCAAAAAGTTTACATCATTTCTATCATCTAAATTATTTTTATTTTGATCTGACAAAAAATCACTGACGATCGCAGGATCAAATAAATTTTATTTTACCATTTTAAAATTCGAGCCTATGTTGACTGGGTTTTTCAATTTTTATTCTTTTCCAAGAAGGCACGATTTTTTTAGCTTTTAGCACAAAGCAACGTCGCTCAGATAATCGTTTCATATTGTAATTCATCGACTAATATCTTGTTGATGATATTTAAATTCACTAGCATTCACATCCTTTGTTTAACGCTACTAGACGACAGCTTTATAAACGTCTACCGAAAGCGACATAAAGTTCGTTTCTCCACGCAACCGATAAACAACATTAAAACGATAAACGACACCCTTTCCCCAGCCCAAGGGTTGAAGTCAAGCAAAAATGACGTGAATTCCGGGATTTGAGCCTCAAAAAATGGTACTGCCATGGCAGAAACCGCAGTATAGAAAGATACGGCCCAGCACGGCAGTTTAGTGGACTGAGCTAAGAAATGTAATGCATTGTATTTTTAACCGGATCAGGCTGGGGTTAGTTCATGAAACTATCTGTTCCCTAATTGGAACTGGACAGAAGCGTTGGATTTGAACTTGGTAATGGAAACTAACAGTCAATAAATAAAAAGTACTGGACATCCTTCCTTGCTGAGATCTGGGCACTGCCCCCTTGATTGATTCATATGAACAATTTATACATTTGGAGAATTATAAATATATTCATTCGTCAGTTTGTTCAAATCTAGCTATATATTCTCTAAAGAAAGGTTTTCAACATGGCATTGTTGAGTTCACTGAACTAAGGTTTTTTTGCACAACTTTGCGGAAATGGTGTGTAGCCAAACACCGTTTTTGGTTCAAGACTGCTTTGGTCTGATTGCTAGGGTAATGAAATGCCGGAATAAGACTACACAACAGAGTAAATTATTGAGAATTGGGTGATTGCATTAACCTTTTGCCTAAAACATATAAAATGGTAAAATTTGAAATTTCCTCTAGCAACTTATCTCATCATAATATGTTTAGCTTGGATGTCAACAGTCTAGTAATATAAGGGCCAAGACTGGGATCTCATTAATAAATCCAGACCACCATATCATCGACTTAGCTGCACAGACTACAGCAAGTCATATCTCACGTTCTACCAACACAAAATTGAGCTGTCATTTACAAAGCTGTTTACCCTAGGACACTTATGTATTCGCGGCATCTAACTTTCGTGTTTTCGCGGTGTCATCCTCTCGCGAAAGTTTCATGTGCGAAACTAAACTATCATAACAAACGAGTGAAAAAGCGAAACTAAATAGCTTTGTTCATTGATACTGTATAATTGAATTTTATAACGACATTTATTTTAACGTTTTTAACGACCACTATAGCATCGTTAAAATATAAACCGACAAAATAATTTGACTGTCAAAATTTATTACGTTATTATTTTGCAATTATTTAGGATTATTTTCCCATTAGGAATGATTTATAATGATAGGAATTTGATGTCAATGCACATGCATTAGTTAGCGTTATCGTTTGCTGGGGACGTCAATCAATGCAGTGAGCACCGTGTGTTGAAAGAAAATAAGACACATGCACTGACACTCGCAGTACTACACAAGCAGCATGGCTCTGGAAAAGTTTGGATCCACCACTGACACCTCTTCAATAACTTGTAATTTTTTTAGATTTGTTTTGTTTTAAGTGATGTGACTGACGAAACGTTTTTAAATTAAAATAGGCAAAACATGACCGCAGTTAATACGCTCAGAAAAAAAACATCTTTTCCTTTTGAGCGTTTTAACAAAGATCAATTTTGCGGATTTTATTTTAAGTTCATTCGGAGGCTTTTACGCTTTCGATGGGACACGGCCAAGCGGGTGATTGATAAAACTGAATCTTTTGCGAACCTTTATAAAAGTCGTTAACAAAAAATATTTTGCATCTGATGATGATAATAATGATGCCTAAGAACTACTAGAAGTTGATGTTTGTCTCTATGGCTTGGAATGAAGTGACATTCTACAGCGATAAAAACCGCGTCCATGGCCGTTGGGCAAATAACTTTTTGAATAAAGGATGTTGAGGTCGAGTTATCTGAAGGAATTTGTCATTGCGTTGGAACTGACCAAACAAATCCGTTTGAGTTGACCTTGTGTTTGAGATGAAATGTTACATTTTATCTGAGGGCGAGTTTTTCGAGTTGGACTGTACTTACCGTAAAAAATTCCCAAAAAGTTGGGGCGGCTCAGCCGGCCAGCTGCCCCAGTGAAAACTGGCCTGTTGATAGTCCAAGAAACAAATGGCAGCAAGCGATCAAATTGCATTATCGACCTTGCCCACATCATTCTACCTGCGGTTCACAATTACAAACTAGTCGCAAATTGAATTTTTTTATAGGTGAACCGAACCTGAGGAATATAATTGTTTGTTCCACTGCATTTATTTTCACATCACTATATTTTCGCACTCATCAGAGCTGCGAAATTAAGTTGCTTCGAAATTTTACTCTGTGAGCTACTCACGAAACTAAATACTAGCGAAATATAAGTGTCCTAGGGTATTAACGAGCTTATGCAGAAGCAATGAAAGCTCTTTAAGCATGCTCTCTATCTAATGAATCCAATGAAATAGCTGGCCAAGGACTGACATGATCAATTTGCAATAGTTGTTTTAAATTTTCTATTAAACCTTGGACTGTTGTAGTAAGGAAATAGCTATGATCAGAATGTTGTTGAGTTTCAAATCTGGAATAATTAAAAAAATGCCTCATTGCATATTGTTGGTTTACTCTGGAATGTCAACAGTATAATTATTATAGACTTCTTTGATATTGAAAAAATTCATTTTGAAGCAATTGAAATTTCACAAGCATGACTAAGTTGTGTACATATTAATAATTAGAGCTTTGTATATATTCACCTTGATAAACATAGAATTGTGTTGTGAAGCTCTTGACTAAATAGTTGTACATGTAAAACCAAGTAAAATTATAGTATCACACCTTTTCACACTTGCAGAAAATTGGAATGAGCTACAATAAAGGAATGTTGAAAACGGGGCAATCAGCCAAACATTGCTTTTGTAGACAGTTTTAGATATAATTGATATTAATGGTAAAAACCCTCTATCTAATATTATTGGTTTTATTGTTTTATTTATTATTTAGTTTTATTGTAGCCTAAGCTCAGCCTGTCTCAGGTTAGTTGCGGTTGATATATTTTTATATACATGCTCGATGGTAAACTCATTGGCTGTTATGCTACAGCCTTCCTAATTCAGCGAGCCCAATAATATCTACTAGCCAATGCCCTAAATCCTCTGTTGGATTGTGCATAAAATGCCATCTTCCACAATCTACTACTACAATGCTCTAATACTATATGATTGCTTATTTATAGCGTGGTTATACCTTGTCTCATTATTAACAGATGCTATGAGTTACATAACTTAACTCAATGATGGGATTTATGTTGTATATGAAACAATGACGCTGTGAGTTATTGGGAGTGCTTGCTTTCAGTATGGGCCAGCGCAACAACTAAAGCGATCTGGTAATATTACAACCACAGCTGAGAAGAAAATTTTTATAGACAAGCATTTAGTTATTAATGTTGGTCACTTTGTTCTTTTAGCTATCAGGATGTTTTGCTGAGCTCTGTACACTATGATACCAAGCAGTCTTAATACTAATATTCTGTAATGTGCTTTTGCAGTAGAAACAGGTAGTTGAAACCACCCCTTGATCGACAGCGAAACTCATGATGCCTTGAAGTGAGTATGATTTAAATGTGAATTTCTATATGGCTTGGCACTTCAATTATGGCGGCCTTTTGAAGAAAGTGGTTTTTGGTAGAGCTTATTGTATGTCAGGTTTTGAGGCAGCTGAAGCCATTTTCCCATTATCAATGAAAACAAAAATAAAGTTTCAGCTAATCATACAAAATTATTGTGCAATGCAGTCACAGTTGTTTAACCAATGCTTCATGGATATAATTAATGGCCAATTGATGTTTGTCACTAGTATGACTGTATTTCACCAGAGATACAATAGCTAAGAAAACTTACCATCTTGTTAAAATTCAAAGATAAACATGACTCTGAAATCCTCTAATTGTAGCATGTACCTAATGTATCCAAACTGCTGCAATCTAAGCTTGAGGCTGTACTATTGACAAAATTTCATCACCTTACTATTTGAATGATGGCTTCAAACAACCCATTCGATGGCCATTGCCTGACTCAAATCTCTTAATTCCACTTTCCTAATTCAACAAACAAAATGTAGTTTGTGGAGTCGAATATAAGGGAATACTATAGTATTAGTTAAGCCATCTGTAAGCTTTCTACTAGAACTAAAAGGATGAAATACTAGAATAAATTACTGCATTACACTTATTTAGGATGTTTTGCCTTGCCTGACATCGATAAAGTACACTTATTACCAGCGAAACATTTGGTTGGGCGCAATGATCTGGCAATTGTTTTCACTTAATATGATATGATACATAGAAACCTTTAGTGTATTTTATTTTACTGAGTGAAGATTGATTTTTCCTATCAAGTTGCATCGTCATTTGTAGTGCTCTGAAGATCTGTAATCTGTATGTTTATTTGAATTTTGTAAGTGTTGCTTAAAACATGAAGGTAAGGTGGTTATATGTGAGCCAAGGGGGTGGCCATGGTTTGCCATGAGCTGAAATTTATACACAGTATCATATAGATGTCGATTTCGCTATTTATTGGTGCTATACAGTATATACACAAAACTTGATTTACGTGGTATTAAGGGAAAACCATGATAGTAATGCATTCCTAACACCGCACATCTTCGCCACTGTTGCAACATCTATCTGATACTCAACCCAACTGAAATGATTAATGTATCCATAATACAATATTCAGTATAAGATAAGCTATTTGTTTTCAAGTCAAATCAAGTAGCTACACTACACATATTGCGTGGTGGGGTAGAGACACGGCTCTTTCCCTCTCCAAGAGAGCCTATCTAGACTAACTCATACTCATTATGTCTTTTCTTAATTATGTTGCCATCTTGGAGTTTTTAAAATTCTCTGTATTCCTAGCCTAAAAATACAAACTAAAATCATTGCATTCCACGGTTAACTATTATTCACATTATTTTTGCTCAATACATGTACAACAAATTGGCCATGTCTTGCTTTAGAGCTATAAATGCTCTATATCTATGATGATGATAAGCGGCTCAGGCACTGGGCAGCCTATTCATCGCATTGACCAATGAAAACAAGGGAGGCATTTTCAAATCATCCTTGTAGAATTAAAGCTGGCAATGGTCATTTTGCACTTGATACTGTTAAAGCGATCACCTAGTAGGATACACAACACAATAGACAACTATTCAGATAATTACCAAATATGTCGTAGGGACGACATAGACAATATTGAAGCAAGTAACCATGAAGAGCTTGTGTCATCTGTGCCATCACACTTTCTGCAGTCATTTGGATAATCAATTGAGAAAGCCTGCCATGGTGAGTTTGTATAACATACAACATGGCACTCTTTAGCCAAAAAATTATCATAAATGTCATACTAATGCTTCTGTCACTAAGCAATGTAAAATTCCTGAGAACTACATCATTGAATATCACAAAAAATCATAGAACACATGCACACCCCTTGGAGCAAGAGTAATGGTGGCTGTATTGGGATTTTTAAGACTATATCCACAATCTCAAATATTATATAATTTAATATATATTATCTGTTGTTTAAAACATATAATAGAATATTTAACCTCACAGAAACAACAGAACAACTATGAAAAAAATTGCTCACATATTCAATCAGAATATATCATTTAAATTTTGCCATCAATTTTAGACCAAGGTGTTGATGAAGATATTTTTATAGAACTGATGGAACACCAGCTGACCAACCTTCAGCCTAACATGATCTCAAAAACTCAAACTCTCCTTATGAGGAAACAGAAGGAGTTAAAATGAGTAAGTTGAAAAACATTAATTCAATTTGTAAGAGTATGTTGAGTAAATCAGTATTCCCCATTGAGTTAGATAACTCCGAATCATTAGCACAGAGTTAGATAACTCCTAATCATTTACCCTACCTACCCACATAACTATATTACTAGTTGTAGCCAGAGCTATTAGTTATGACTTGTATTATTATCGTCACCCAGACCTTAACACAGAGTTAGATAACTCCTTATCATTTACCCTACCTACCCACATCACCATATTACTAGTTTTAGCGTAGCTTACATGAGCTATTAGTTATTACTTGTGATATTATCATCACCCAAACCTTGACACAGAGTTAGATAACTCCTAACCATTTACATAGAATTAGATAACTCCTGATCATTAACCCCACCTACCCACATACCTATATTACTAGTTGTAGCTTAGTTTACATGAGCTAGAGGAGGTTTACACCATCTCCCATCATCATGTTAGATGACTACAACAGCACATATCAGAACTAGTTTTTTTTATTCATAATTTTAAGAATTTACCTTTGTGATTTTATAGGTGACAAGCTTGATGATGAAAAACAATGTGTTTTGAAGGGCAAGTCGACAGCCACCAGACCGTTTATGGAGAGACTTTTGCAAAGTATCTTGGATGAAACCAGCAGAGGAGCCATTGTATTGACAAATGAACAGGAATGCATCTACCTGGTTTTGCCAACGGGAGCAGTGTTCCTGATGGCAACTGAGGTAGATGCATGTCTGGCCTACATTAAGTGTTTGTTTGTGTTTAACCAGAGGTACCACATCCAAGCCCATTCATCAGTTGGGGTTCTGGTGGAACGTCTGTTACGGCTGCTCTCATCATTGATGAAAACAACTTCTGCATTGCAGAGGAAACTTCTTCAAATGATGGAGATAGTCAAGTAACAGCTTCTCTAGAACTCCAACTGATAGAATCTTGGCTGGTATCGCTAGTACTCAATTGATATATTTTCTCTTTTATATTTATAAACATTTACATGTAAATACATCATCGCAAAACAGTTCATTATTAACCTTTTTTATTTATATTATAGCTTTAATGTTATCATAATATATTATGCTTATACATATATTTAACCTCAGTATTTCATGAAAATAAAAATAAGAAATTCTTAGTAATCAATTCACTCAAGTTTGTAATTGTCTTCTCCTGGTATAAAATTACAATTTTATTGTGATTTAAAAATGACAGTTCCAAGAGTGAACATGGAGGATCCATAGCAGCGCAGCACTAAATCACAGAAAGATTTAGTTTTGGTTATTTCCACAAAAAGCATCCCTGTTCAACAATTCAACTATCAATCATTATATGATTGAAAAGGCACTAGTACACGTGTACATTAGCTCAATTATCAATCATTATGTGATTGAAAAAGCACTAGCATACCTGTGCAACATCTCAACTATCAATCATAATATGATTGAAAAAGCACTAGCATACCTGTGCAACATCTCAACTATCAATCATAATATGATTGAAAAAGCACTAGCATACCTGTGCAACATCTCAACTATCAATCATAATATGATTGAAAAAGCACTAGCATACCTGTGCGACATCTCAACTATCAATCATAATATGATTGAAAAAGCACTAGCAAACCTGTGCAACATCTCAACTATCAATCATAATATGATTGAAAAAGCACTAGCATACCTGTGCGACATCTAAATTATCAATCATTATATGGTTGAAAAAGCACTAGCATACCTGTACAAAAGCTCAACTTTCAATCATTATATGATTGAACAAGCACTAGCATACCTGTACAAAAGCTCAACCATCAATCATTATATGATTGAAATGGCACTAGCATAGCTGGACAACAGCTCAGCTATCAATCATAATATGATCTAATAGCCACAGTATGCGTTGGCATAGGCAAACCATTATTAAATGCAATTAAATAAATTTTGAGTACAGTTTTGTCACCCTGAATTTAGATTTATTAATGATTTAAAATTCAATCAAAATTTCTCTCTGTGTAGGTAAATATATACATGTATAGGTAAGTATATATAATGTATTAAACGGTAGAATTAAATAGATGGCAATATTTTTATTACTGCGTACTTGTATTTAGTTTCATACATTTAACACGATTGAATTATTAAGAGTTATACATGTAGATATAGTTTGTAAAATCATAGTGTTAAAGCTACACAATTAGGAGATGTTAGTAAGTGACACAATAGCTTAATAAAAACTGCTTTACAAACCACATTTCGCATCTCTTAACAAAAGAAGAGAAATGCTTCCTAAGTGTAGGCATGCCACAAGGTTTTTATTAGGCTATTTTATCACTTGACAACATTTCTTAATTATATAGCTTTAATACCACAATTTTACAAACTACGTACGTCTATAACTCTTAATAATTTGTTTTAGACTGCAGTTGACCAAAAAGTTCACAAGTTACATCTATAATTCTTAGTAATCCCTTCTAATCATGTTAAACATCTGATTATGTATACCTTACATAGAGCATATTCTATTAAGCAAATTTCATCTGATGAGTCCAGTCGGTTTAAATGTATGAAACTAAATAGTAATAAAATTTTGCCAGTTTTTTAATTCTACAGTTTAATAAATTTTACATATGCTCTGCCTAGCATTGAGTCTTTTCAGTAGAGGTTGCACACAAAAATTTCAACAGGTAAATATATATATGTATATAAATCTCAAAATTGGGCTGTCTGTATGTCTTTTGCTATGTCTGGCTATAGCTATTAAAATCACTAAACTTCCAACACACTCTCATTGATTAATAAATTAAAAAATTGACTCATATTCAATTGAATTTACCTATGCAGGTAATTAAATTAACAAATCAATGCTAAAATAAACACATTCATAATTAAGTTAATTAATGAAATAGCAAGTAATGTGAATTAGGTATTTGGATTTTCAAATTTGTTTGTCAAATAAGCATAGGCTATTCATGATTGCATCAGTGACTTACCTTTTTTCAGCAGCTGAATTACCTACTATGTAAATTATCAAATGAACATTTGATTAAATTTCAATAATAATTGATTTAACAATTGACTTGGAGGCAAAACCGTGCTAATCGTTGAACTATAAATTATCCTACCCAGGAGTTTCGCAATAATTTCTGCTAATTAATAGTTTAACGAATAATGTAGTGCAATTTTTGTAGTTATCTAGTAAATCAACATTTGACCACATCCCTGATTGTTACATATATAGACTGCAGCAGCACCCAACAGTTTTACACAAGCATAAATATAATGATCCTCAAGAAATACAAACAAGAAAATGGATGCAGATAATAAAAAGTATCAGAATTCGAGTCATATGCCTTTGATGTAAAACCTGTGATTTGACTTCAGCTTATAGAGGGTTATCTTGCTTTAAATTTTAAAGTCATTGACACCAATATGTAGGAGATTTGCTTTCTCTCAAATAAACTATAATACAGCAATCAACTATAGAGCTACTGAAACTGGAAACTGTTTTTTGTTCGGTAATGTAGTGGCTTTTCCATTAAAGAATATATTAGCAGCCTAGTTTTTTTTAAACTAACATTTTGTATCAGGTTTTGGTCGTGGAATCTTTTTATACTTGACAAAGGCGTAACAGTTTTGAGTATGAGAAAGTCTGAAGACCAAACCAGATACAGCAACAATAGTTTTCAAATCAGTTCACCGACTTACTTCGATTGTAAGACAAAAGTGACTCGCTAGAACTCGCTAGATAAATGGAACTAAGCTTTAGTCGCTAAATAGGAAGTTGTTAACTGTAAATATTTGTGAGACGGTTTACGAGGGTGCCTTTCAAATCAAGGAAGCTCAGCATGCTAGGGTTTGATCAGTTGGCTAGAACGCGTCTTCATGTAAGGATCATAATAAATTAAAACGTAAGATACTTTGTCTTAGTGTCTTAACAAGATTATGAATACGCAGCACTATAGCTTGTATATATTTTAATGTTGTTCAATTGACTTGCAGCAATATACGAATTGTATTAAAGGGTTTAAAGGTAATAAGTTAATTATTGAAGTGTATCTAGTTTCATAACTTGTTACAGTGGTAAATTAATACAGATTCAGTATAACAATAATTATAAAGTGTCACAAAAGAGTGGTTTCTTTTGATTTTTCAGTAGGCAAGTTATAAAAAAGCTCATTGCTAAAGATCTTGGTTTTAACCTAGGATCATGTTTAAATTTTTTGGGTATTATGTAGAGGTTTTCGGTCATTTTGTGACATATTTGCTATAAACGGACGAGGAACACACGTATAGAGTTTCTTGTGAAGATATTTTCATCACATGTAGTTTGCAGTCTGTGTGATATCTTTTGTCGTGGTTTGACATTGGGTTCACAAAAAGCTTACATGTTTGCACTTAATCACTTCTAACCTGATCATTAATTACTTACATTGGATACATTAACTTACCCGTGAAATTGTTTTTGAGATAGCAGGATGCGTTAGTTATAGTTGCCTAAAGTTTTGAGACATTTGACAAATCCAGATGGCTCCATCTTTTGAGTATTAAAGAAAACGTTTGTTTGCTAACAAAATTGTAGCCTATTTTTTTAATTATGTTGTCAAACATGTGCTAATGTGATGGGTGGACATGGAAAAATTATGTTATGCATAATTAATCTGAGTCCATGCACAAAATGAGTGTTGAGTGTTGAATTTGTTTTGTTAATTCATTGTATTTTGACTATGTTCTGATTGTGTACCTTGGCTTTGTCGTGTGGGACAAACTTGATTATAACTGGTTTACGTAAAATTGAAGATGTTAGAGGTTTACTCGCAACAAAGTTCACATTACAATTATTTGGCATCGAAAGATTGACCATGTCTTACTGGGCTGTGATGTAGGTGTAAAATATGTGAAAATGTGATTACAAACTCTCAAAAGCTCAAAAACGAACAGTTAATCGTCGCCATCACAAAAACGCCGTAGATTGGAATCAATTTATGTCTCTGACGTACTCAAGAAATTTAGCTATTGTTTTAACATATGATGTTGTAATGTTAATTAAAAGGCCAATAAAAGGCTCAATATAAAACTTTTCGTAACACTAGTTTATGATAAACACTTTGGGTTTTACCAAAAGCCCGTATCAAATATAGTTGTTTGCTACTTTACAGTTTTGTTTTAGCTTTTTCTAATCATCTAGTTTTAATCTGATCATGTGACCCATGTTTTCTGCCAAATATCACAAACAAATTCTGCAGAATTGTTCACTATCCCAGGTGACCAACAGGCTCGTCATGTTTGTCAGAGGATGATATGCACTCCTTTGAGGTGAGGTTAAAAAATCGAACTAATTCTTGTCGTAGGTTTTGAGATATCAGTGCTCAAAATGACAGCCTTACAACGATAATTAAATAGACACGTAAGGACAATAAACATGATTTTATTGAATGCGAGAAGTATATGCTTGAAAAATATCTAGACGACTGAGGTTGCATCAAAGTGTAAACAGAAACCATTTTGTTCAGCTATGTCCAATTTGAGCCATTTTTGAAAGGGATTCTAATCTACGGTGTTTTTCGTGATGGCTGCAATCAACTGTTTGTTTTTGAGCTTTTAATAGCTTGTAATTAGCTTTCCACATATTTTGCACCTACAACATAGCAATGTAAAACATGGTGAAACTTTTGATGCCAAATAACTGTAATGTGAATTTTGTTGCAAAAAGACCTTCAAGCTATTGTAAGCAATACTGATGTTTACCAATAAAATGTACTTTTTTATTTTATATGTCCAACATTTGAAATACACAACTAACAAAGTTCTAAACAATAATGTTAATGGCAAAAGGTTGAAATAGCCAATAAAAGTTACACCCTTTCTCGAACGGTTGTCCATGTTTGCTTGCTTGGTCAATATGGCTGCGAGTTTTGACACTCAAACGAGAGTCATGACAGTCCTTATGTATAGAGGCTCGGTAGTTGAAATAGTGAAGTAGGAAAAGATCAGCTGATGATGAACAAGGAAGCACCATATGTAGGGAAAAGATAGAGGCTCCAGAAGCAGAGGGAAGCGAAAGAGAGAGAGGCTCCAGAGGAATGCGCGTCAACTGGCAGGGGGAGCCTCAGCAAGTCCTTGAGAAAGAGAGAGATAGACAAATCGGCACTGAGTCGTTGGAGCTGTTCTTTTTATATATGTCTCTGTTAGCCTTTAAGAAGGTGTTTAGTTGTCCAGATTCTGTTCTTCATGTGACAGAGGGTTAGTAATTAAGTGAACTTGTTTTAAGTACATTTTAGGAGTGTAATGATTGGAAATGATAACTAACTCCAATTGTTTTGGTCCCCCTAGTACAGGTCTGATATCGTTTAATGGTTTTCTTGTGTGTCAACTGAAGTCTTTTTCTTCATTGTCTACTTCTACAAGAGTTTTCTAAGCTACTGGTGGATGAGTATATGATGAGTGTCTTTATTGCTGGTCTGCTGATGTATTAACTGTCATGTTCATTGTATTATTGCGTATGTTTCCGGAGTTACGACGTTTCTCAATTATGCTATCTACTTTTGCTAATACTTTTAGACAACCATACAAACACAAGGTTGTAATTTTTAGGTACCCAAATCTTGCTATGATAGTTTATGCATTGTTTTGTAAAGTGCCAGAATCATAAAAAATTGCATTTTTTAATCTTATTATAGAATTGCTCTATAAATCAGGAAGCACTAAAACATTTATAGAAATATCAATAATTTCTAAAGAAAAAACAGATAGTATTTACTACACAGTAACAAATTTACAATTTGTTTGCACAAAAAACTTTCAAAGTTATGTTTATTCAACAGCCATCTCTGTGGTTTCCTTATCTAGGGTATAAGCCAAAATTTTCATATCACTAAGCTTTGGTATTGAGATTAGGGCTAACAAATATTACAACAATAGAATTAACTCTAACACGCAGCTTATTATAATTCCATTACACCTTACAGTAACCAATACTGCCAACATAGACAACTGTTAATGCCCATCTTGTTTAGTTTGAACATCAGGATAGTTTAAATTTATAAAGAATGCCTTGTGCTTGCCTAAAAGATGAGGTGTACATGACTTGAATATACATATACATATATACATATATATATATATATATATATATACATATATGTATATTCAAGTCATGTACACCTCATCTTTTAGGCAAGCACAAGGCACAAGCTCTAGAAGCTCTATATATATATATATATATATTTATATATATATACCTATATATATATATATACATATTTATATATATACCTATATATATATATATATATATATATATATATATATATATATATATATATATATATATATATATATATAAATATATATACATATGAATATATATATATATAGATATACTTGCTGTGCCACCCGGCGTTGCCCGTGTAATAGAAGAGTATTTGGATAGAAAATGTATTTGTATTTAACATATAACAACATTTGCCATTCTAACTTTCAAACTACATATCATGGGAAAAGTTTTTTGTGTCATAAACAATGAGAAGTAGTGAGAGTTTTGCTATTAGGGCCATTATTTAGTTTAATAAAGTGAGCGAACAGCTTCTCCTGACGTTAGGCTATGACCCGCATCAAACATAAAGCAGTTAGGTATAGCTCTGATATAATGCCTTATATTGGTTGGTCAGCAACTGCGACTTCTATAGTCCAGTGGGCTAGATGTAAAACCTGTGAATGATTTGGGGCGAGATCAAATCCCCGTCGGTATGTAATATTTATTTCAAGATTTTAAAATCTATAGCCGGATTTCCGGCGAACTTACACACAGACACACAGACTTTGAGAAATATATATATATGTATCTATATATATATATATATGTATATATATATATAGATATATATACATATTTATATATACATATATACATATACATATATATATATACAGAAATGAAAGTTTAAAACTAATGGTTAAAGCACTTTTATTACTAATAGTTTCTTGCTCTGAGGGAGCAATCATCAGATAAAATATGTCAATCAACTACAGGTGTTTATATAATATAGGTGAAGTAGCTAACAGATTGAAATTTTTTACTACATAGAGTCTATGGTCTTACTACAGATTATGTCTTGTGGTTGCATGACAAGAATTTGTTTACATGTCTGCATGTACATGTCTGTAGATGTCAGTTCATTTCGCCTGATCAATGTAGCCAACTCAGGCCTTCGAATGATGTAAAACTTTTCCCACAAGCACAAGTTACATGTCTTAATTGAACAGTTAAGTGATGTTGCCTTTCTAACAATTATCCATCTTATATTAAAATCAATGTTGTTCTCCTTCAAGCTCCATACGTACTTATTAAGTTCGGTGCTAGATCGCTTAGTCCAACATAGTGCTGGTCCGGCTGCTCATCTGCTCTTGCCACTGTTGCTTTGTACACTACTGACTCAGTTAAGCACTTTCCATCTAACGGGCAATCTTCCTTTAAAATGATAATACCTTTAAAACGCGCTACACCAACCACAAGTCAACAGTTAGACATGCACCAAAGCGAATTAGCAACGAACTTAGTAAATATGTATGGAGCTTAAAGGAGAACAACATTGATTTTAATATAAGATGGAGAATTATTAGAAGGGCAACATCACTTAACTGTTTAACTAAGACATGTAACTTGTACTTGTGGGAAAAAATTTAAATCATTTGAATGCCTGAGTTGGCTACATTGAACAGGCAAAATGAACTGACATCTACATGCAGACATGTAGACAAATTCTTGTTATGCAACCACAAGACATAATCTGTAGTAAGACCATAGACTCTATGTAGTTAAAAATTTCAATCTGTTAGCTACTTCACTTCTATTATATAAGCACCTGTAGTTGATTGACATATTTCATCTGATGATTGCTCCCTCAGAGCATATCATCATTTATCACTATTAGTAATAAAAGTGCTTTAACCATTAGTTTTAAACTTTTGTTTCTGTATAACAGGCTCTATTTTATAATATCGAGCACTCAGTGTGGAAATTTTACTCAAAGTTTATATATGTATATATAAATATAAATATATATATATATATATATATATATACGTATATATATAGAATAGGCAAAACAGCCAAAACAGTACTGTCTATAGCATGAGTATATGCTCCCTCAGTTAGTTTGGTTGGGCGCTCTGCGAGAGCTGCGACACTATATACATGTATATATACATATATACATTACAGATAGTGCAGTGGGTAAAGTATCGGGACATTGATCATTATGTCCTAGGTTCAAACCGCAACAGCTGCACCCTTTTGACGGTCCTTAGACAAAACCCTTGCTTATATAATGTCTACAATCTCTATGATGAGTGCAATACCCAAAGCCATGCCGGCTTGGACATATCCCGTTCAAACATGGTTCGCGTCACCTGTAGCTGAACCAGGACAAGACAGTAAAATTGGGCTACTGGTTCAAAACAGTTTAAATGAACTCGAACTGATAACCCGGACCTCATGCAGTGTTACTTTATGAGTGAACCTCCAAAGTGGAGCTACATGAGAAGTATGCGCTCACTGTGGACAAACATGCATTCTGAATGGCCACTAATCGCTAAGCAACTTGAAGGTCAGAGGAGTAAAAAGATCAAGCGATGCCTCATATCGGAACTTCAGGTAGAAGAAACTAGAGAACAGTCCACTCAAGTAACCTCAACCAATGAGGATTGCCTATCAAACCCACACAGTCACACATACACAATATTGCGTTGACTCATGGGTTGAAGAAGACATGCACCTTGACCCAAGGGTAAAAGAGCTTGTGAAAAATATCATCAGCAAGATGCCAGCTGCTAATGATTATAGAAGCAGGGTAACACTACAAAGAGTTAGCAAAGCTATTCCTGAGAAGCTGATAGAAGACATTAACTTGGCACTAGAGTCGATCACAACCGGATCGATCAGTGAGACTAATGCCATAACCTACAGTACGGCAACCGTCATCTCGGAGGAAATGGGTATTAAGCCACTGTCAACACGGCATCAAGCCATGCCATCTTGGTAGCTGAGGCTACAAAATGGGATCAAAGACTTGCGCAAGGGAGTTAGTAGGCCCAGAGATAGAACTAACCACAGTTTGGAATGTCCAAAAATTGAATCCGCAATAGAAGCTCTAGAATCTTCCAAACAGTAGCTAGTAGCACTCTCAGCACGACCGAAGCGGTACACCAAAAAGCGGGACAACAAGAGAATGAACAAACTGTTCATCAATATTCTATCTAGAGTGTATTCCCAGTTCACAGGTCAACAGCGAAGGCCAACAAGAGAGTTAGTAAGATAGTTAGTAGGCCCAGAGAGAGAACTAACCACAGTTTGGAGCATCCAAAAATCGAATCGGCAATAGAAGCTCTAGAATCTTCCAAACAGTTGCTAGTAGCACTCTCAGCACGACCGAAGCAGTACACCAAAGAGTGGGATAACAAGAGAATGAACAAACTGTTCATCAATATTCCATCTAGAGTGTGTTCCCAGTTTAAAGATCAACAGCGGAGGCCAATGTCAGATCACCCTCAAAGTTCTAGAAGGACATCTGGGAGAAAGAGACTACTCATAACACCACTGCAAATTGGCTAAAGGGGCTTAAAAAGAGCCACTAACACACTGTGACTCAGCAAGGACTCACCATCAGTGAAGTGAACATCAAGTGCAGAGTGCAGCGTATGAAGAACTGAGCAGCGCCTGGCCATGACATGATTCAAGCCTTCTGGTTGAAAAAATTGACATCACTTCACACTAAAATGGCTAAGCAGATCGAATACCTAATAGAAGAAGGCGACCATCCGGAATGGCTCACCAAAGGACGAACTGCACTTCTTGTAAAAGCTCCAAAGCGGGGGCGATTCCCAAGAACTCTCGACCAATAAAATGCTTGGCCATCACCTAGAAACTACTCTCAGAAATAGTTGCAGACAAACTGGAAGAGCACATGAGTCACAGAAGCACAACTCTTAACAGAGCCACTACAAGCCCCAAAGTGGTTTTCTGTTGAAAAAAGCAGAAAGACATGATTGATCTTAATTTTTCTTTAAATTACAGTTACTTTGGTGGAAAAATGTGTTTTGGTTTTAAGTTAGCCATTATCATATGCTTTGTACAAGATATTCACTCTGATATGTTCCATACTCATCGTTATACAGGAAGAAAAGTTGTGGAACTGTACTGTTGTAAACAATAAAAAAGACAGCAAATCGCTGATCAGTATGCAAAGCAAATTTTCAAGTTAGAGAGGGTAAATGAAGCCCTCAAACTGAGTTGTAGGGATAGGGAACTCATTGCTAGGTTTTGACCGTTGTAAATATGAAAGTACTAGCTGGCTCTTGACTGTCAGAGGTAAAAAATACTACAGCATTCTAAAGTAACATTGCTGTAACATTGTTGAGAAATTCATTTGAAGGTGAAAATGATTGCACACCATAAGGTTTCAACTGCATTGCAACCCAATGTTATATGCACATTCATACTCCAACATTACAAAGTATATTTCTGTCACATTGCTGGGACATTAATTTAAAAACAAAAATTACATCAGACCATAGTATTCCAATTACATTGCAAACGATTGTTATATGGATGTTAACCCTCGAACATTCAAAATTAATATTCCTGGAACATTGCTGCAACATTCATTCAAAGGAAAAAATGATGTCGCACCATAATATTCCAGTTCTATTGGGTAGGAGCCAATTTTATATGACTGTTTACACTCAAAATTTCTAGAGTAATACTCCTGACACATTGCTTGAAAATTTAATGTTAATGTTCTGCAACAACTTTATGATAATGTAAGCAAGGTTTATTCTTATAACACTATACTGAACGTTATGATAAAAGATTTTGCACAAAATTCTGTGCAATATTCCTACGGCATCATCGGAACAAAATACTACAATGATCATCAGATAACGTTTGTAGAACCTTATAAAATGTTTGCTTGAAATGTTATTGCTTAACGTTACGGAACATCTCTGGAATGTCATTGTTAGTTGGAGATCAATCTTTACCAATCCCAACGGGTGAACCAATTAAATTTACCCAATATATTTATTTATATCATAACTTTGGGGTGTCTCATCGAGTTTGTATGATATACGGTTCTGAACTCTAGAATACAGTTCTCTTTGGCTGTTCTATGAACAAATGCTGCGGTTTGGTTTGTTTAAAAAAGCAACCGGGGCAGCAGCTGTATGTGTTAACAATGACTCAAATTCTTTGTGATATTTAAAATAATAGTTTATAGGTAATTCAATAGGCTCCCTTTGGATTTTTTCCAAGTTTGAATAACTGCCATTGCCTGGGAGTATGCAATGAGCATTCATTAAGGTTTATATATAACATACTACTTGAGCTTATCCTCTACATGTACCTTTCAATCACATCCAATCGATATCTTCTTTAGTTTATTTGATAGACGAATAATCAGTTGCTGAATCTATAAGAAATCTAGTAACTGTTGTACAACAACCAGGTAAACATAGACATAAATCTCAGTCTAAGACACATGATAGAAGCACACACATATCAAGACTTTCATAACCGATATTAATGGTCATGTACTGCCTGCCTAAATATTGTATAAAATTATATAGTTGTTTTACAATGTTAAAATCTTAGATCCAATTTCATATAGTTACACCACATGCATACCCCATCACCCAACCCAACAAGCAGTGTGAATTTACAAGGTAAGGCTGTTTTAAATTATTTTAAATATAAATCAGTCCAATGGAATAATTTGTAAGAGCCCTTTTCTCTAACATTGGCTCTCCTAAGTCCTTGACGCCTTTCGAGAGTTTTATTGTGTAATTATATTATTGGCTGTCTATTGTAATTTTAAAGCATTGCACTACTTATGTAGTAGCGATAGTCTAGTTAAAAAGCAGCCAATGGACATATCCATGAAGCCCCTAGCTTTATGTGTTTAAACTTGTATGAACAGCAATTCTTATCTAATAATAATATAAATATATTGTCTCTGCTTGCTCATAAACAGCAGGGAAAATGAACCGCTCTTGATTTGTTAATCATAAGAGTTAAGTACAGCTTGCTGTCCATGCTTGTCAATACCCTACAGGATGAATTTATGACATGGATAACAAGGTGACTGTAGATTATTATTATAATAGTATTTTGATTAATTTATTCTAGTGGTAGTAGGTGAAACAAAATAAACAGTATGTATTTATAGAAAAAAATTAAAATTGGTGATATAGCGATCGGCGACACACACAAACAGACAAACAGAAAAACACACAAACGCGAAAACGCGCAAATGCGCAAACGCGCCAAAGGGCACACATGGACACAGACTATATATATAGTCTGTGTCCATATATAAAATATATATATATTATATATATATAATATATATATACATATAAATTATATAAAATATAAATATATCAAAATATATAAAATATAAATTATATATATATCATATATATATAATTTATATATATATAATATATAAATTATATATGTATTTATATATATATATACATATATAATTTGATGGTGTGTACTTTGATATAAAACTTGGTGATTTGTACAATTTATGTTTTAAATTTATTATTGTGAACAATCGGTTTTATGTGTTTTCGGTCTTGGCTCTATTTAACCAAAGGAACAGTTTTAAGTCACCTACATCTTTTGCAATCTCTCTAAATATTGTAGAACATTGCGAATTCCGGTTGGTACATTCCCACATTGACACTGAGTAGAATAAACGTGATGATTTTGATGACTCTAGTTTCTTCCTCCACAACTTTACTATTACACTCATTTCACTGAAAACACATGATTTTAGTCTTTGCTTTAGTTACCTGAAGGAATAAATATTAGTCACCTATGTGCTTAGCAGTCCGAGTAAGGGTAGTAGAAATTTTTATTTTCCCATGGCTTCTGTATAGAATACACAAGACAAATATAATGGTTTTAGCTCCTTGGTAATTTCTTTATTCACAACTTTGCAGTTATATAGGTCTTCAGTTTACGAATGTTGCTGCTTATGGTAAATAATTAAAAAAAGTTTATCAGCAAATTATATGTCCTTTCCTCAAATAGTTTCCCATATTTAGCTTGAAGCTAAATTGCTGTGTCTATGTTTAAATATGTATACTAGCAGCTACGGTATTAGTGTGTCTTTCACGGCACACTAGCTACTTCCTCTTTTCAGGTTTCAAGATATTAGCGTATGAGATTAGATTATTTAATGTATCTATATATGTATTTCTCTAAGGTATGTCTGTAAAAATATTTTACATCTGTTTGCATTTCGGCTATGGCTATTCAAATTCTGATATTGAAGTTCTATGTTTTGACGGATTTGAACTCACTACAAGTGCATCAACAAGTTTCTTATCCAGACTCTGTACCACTGAGCTAGAACATCAAATTGATCAAATATATACTTTTATATACCGCATACCCATGCGGTATATAAAAGTACATGCTAATCATTTTAGCCTTATGCCTATGTGTTACGATTCCTTTGTTAAATGCTACTGTTAAAAATATTTTCGGATCCAAGTTTATGCGACAAGATGCTTCTCCATTTTATTTGTCATTCAGAGTAAATTATTCCGCCCAATGATATCAACCATAACTTATCTTGCACTTAAATTTTGGCAATTTGTGTACTGATTATATGAAATTGTACGTCATTAAAAATATATGTCGCTGAACTTGCCACGGCAAGTTTTCTGTATACGTTATGCGGTATGTCCGGCACCCGATATAATAAAAACATTTCGCATTGTTAAAACTTTTGTTAGTTTATAGCTTACTAAAATACGTATTAAAACTTCATTCAAGTATGTGTCTGATGAACCAAGTTCTTTTAAGTTCGATTCAGTGTTTAAGTTACTTGTCTGTCTCAAAGGTAAAAACTCCCCACATACATTGTAACGTGATACCATCCTGGGCCAACAAATCATAACTATACAAAATGCACTAAAGTCATTGTAGCTACCGATAGTTACTAAGGTTAACATAGCATTTTGGTTCAATTTTTTATGATGAAGATTTTTACCAGAAGGTGATTGCATCAGATAATGACTATCATGGGTTTCTATACCACTCTATGTACGTCTATAGCATTCGATATTAGCCTACATGCCAATTTTTGTGTGTCAACACTGAAATGAACTGAAATCATAACTGTATACTAAATAGTTTTTGATTGTAGTCGTATCGAAATAGACTATATTTAGCCATTCTTTGCTAATGATGTCACATTTACGTTTGACCACCTTGGTATTTTTATTTTTCTTTAAAAATTATTGTCACGAAACACATTTTTCAAGTTATGAAATTTTAAACTTATAGAAGTTTGAAAATCTTCACAGTTGTTTCATTTATTTTTAATTTAGTTGATGCGCACCAGACCTTTTCCTCATAATATGAAATTTAAAAGTTTCAGCTGGTTGACAAATTTTGGAAACTTTGACAGTTATCTTTACTTTCTTTGCTAATTTACTTCAACTACACCAAACACTTATCTCATGAAATATAGTTTGAATGTTAGAATGGCAAATATTGTTATATGTTAAAATACAATTCAGTCTCCTGTTGAAAGACTTTTTCATTACACGGGCAACATCGGGTAGTGTAGCTAGCATTTGCATATAACAGACACAGTCACTGGCAAACACTACTCTGCCATCTCAGAAAAAGTGCCAGCCTTTTATATGGTTGCTCTACAAAAACAAGTTTTACAAAACATATAATGGTCAAACTCGTGATGAAAATTACACAAGTTATGGTAAGACATTATTCAATACGCAATGATATAATAAGTAGCTAAATATAGATATACGTACATGACAGCTACTACTGCTGAAGATCATCAAAATAAACTGTAAGTTTTAAAATGTAGCCAATAATGTCCGTGTGCTACGGCCACCACAAGTGTAAATTATTTTTGCGTCAGTTCTTTGTCGTTGGGCATTCGTTTCCAACATTTTCTTCTGGTTCGATTGCAGTTATTTTGTTTACGCAAATTTTTTAACTCATTAGTTTGTTTTACTATCAATTATAGTAACAAAATTCATGCACAGTAAGGCCATATGATACAATTGAAACATTCCGTCTTACTTGACAAAATAATACGGTAACAATCGCTATTTTAAAAAGAGATAGAGTATCGTGTTTGTGTACTGAAATAGAATGAAATGAAGCACTGCTCTATTGTCTAACTTTGGAATTTGGTATTAACATTCAATTCCTAATTACAGTAAGTGGAGATGCTGAAAAATGTAGAAATAACACATTTTAACAGGAAGCTATATTGTCTAAGGATAATGTGGGTCTATAATAAAATACCCGCTTCCTAATTGGTTGCAATGGTTTAATTTATTTACTGTAGCAAAATAGCTTAAACTAACAATAATATTTTCTGTTGAATCCTTGAAGGTACTTGTAAGGCTTTAGGATAAAAGAACTAGTACAATAATTTCTACAATCAAGAATAATGTGTGACTAATATACAGTTACTCCAGTTTTAATAAGATATGCCGAGTCATGTTTATGTGAAGTAATCTGTTATGGTATTATACCACTTCACAATATTTTATATATTGTAATTTATTATAATAAAGCATTACATTAAACAATGTATTTTAATGTAAATCAGCAAAATTTAGGTCATTTGAAGCACCAGCTCTCATGCAACAGGCTAAAATGTATGCTGTTATTACCAAATATGTAGTTTAATCTTTATCAGTTACATTTAGACTAATGCTTCAAAAACCAGAATACGATTGTCTTTATTGATTTCCTGCAGGACATCCACATATCGAAGTTGGAAAGGAAATAAACCCTTCCTTTCTAGAATGCACAGGTGGGTTTGATGTGGACCTGGACTCCGGAAACCTAGTGATGTCCACCAGATCTACAGAAGATCTAAATCATCATTCATCTCGTAATAGAAAACAGCCAGAAGGGTGTGGTAATTGGATCTATTCGACAGCAAAGGAATGCAATGACCTAACTACAGACCAGATGACCCGAGATCCTAGTCCAGACCGCCGGACTACTCTATTAGGACAGCCTCCAGCTGGTTACCCATAATCAGGCCATGCCGCGATAACTTCAGGAAGAAAGGAAACAGTTCCGAAAGGTCGCCCGCAGTACCGGAACAAGAATACGCCAGCTACTGACAACAAACTATTGATTGATCAAGAAATTAGCCGCCTTGAACATTGTATTAATCAGCTTGAGACGTGGGTCCAGCTGGTTGCTCCACCCTTTTTGTATTAGTTGGACACAGTCTCTAATGGACAGGTGGGTGTGGTGGACGCTGGGCCATGACATTGTAATTTGTGTAGATATTTTTATATGTTATATATTGCATGCTGCGTTGTTCTTTTTATTATATCGCTATTAATTTGTTCATATATTATATCGCTATTATGTCTTTGTTTATTGCTGTATTATAATCATGCCAACAGATCGGTTTATTACTAATCTTATACGGTTTTTGCTCGGTTCCGTTAGCTAGAACGGGCGAGTTTATTGTATATGAAGGAGCGCGCTCACTCAGTTGGGCAGAGCAAATAGCTCTACGCTTCTCGGCTAATGTAGTTTACTTCTATAATAAAAACTGGAACAAAATCACACATTTTATTTTCTTATGAAATTGTTTAGATCGTGACAAGTAAAGGCCAGCAACTTCCTTTACACAGGGTTATTATTTATAGCTACATTATTATTAATTATTTTAATAAGAACAACACCAAATAAAAATATCGCCTACGCTTAGGTTAAAACTGCTTTTCGGTGAAGGTTTATTGTTCATATTCAAAAAAATATTTATTATTAGTGTTTCAACAATAATAATAAATATGGTAGAATTGTAATAAATGATGTCGATCAGTCACAAGAAGTTATAATGGTTTAGTTAAAGAATTGCTAAGCAAATTTAAAATATGTCATTTCAAATAGTCGTTTAAGAAAAATGCCACCTAAATCGAAAAAAGGCAAAAGTTACCAAAAGCTTTGCAAAGTACAAAAATAATAACCGAAAAACAAAAGCCAGTAGGTTGTAATTATTATTGCAATATGACTGAAGAAAGAGACAAGTTGTGAGATGAAGTATTCCGGCAAGTCAGTAAACATAGGGTGTCACAACATGCTGTGCTGCTAAGTTCAATATAATGTCTTATGACTATCATGTTGCCGTTTGTTGCATGCAATTACATTCCGATGAGGCGTTACAAAATTGTCAAAATATTATGTACTGATAACAGTTTTTAATATTTGTCTAAGTTTTCGGTAAATAAGAGATTGTATTACGGCATAATACAGTCTAAAATAATTTTGAAAATTTTACCAATTTTTGCGCAAGATTCCCATGATAATAATTTTTACCTATTAATAAATGCTTTTAAGAGTCCTACACTCAGTGGAAACAAGAGGAAGCAACTAGCGTCAGAATTACAAATATCTAACCAAACGTTCACAAATTGACTAAATTAAATTGACAGTCGATTACCTTAGAAAACAATTTTTTTCTTCACAGAAGGAGCTATTTTGCCAGTTCGAAATATTTATTGGTTAAGTGAGAATAGCCCGTCAAAAGTGCTATCATACACAAAAAAAAATACAGAACCTAACAAAAAAAGTTTTTTAAGGATTCAATTTACTTAAATTTTAATAAATTTTAGATGTATCCTCAGCTTTTAATGATACCAAACTACTGGTTACAAATTTAGCAAAAAATATTATTTCACAGCTAATTCTAACTGCATTATTAGTTTTTGTACTTTGAAAACCGTCTGAAAAAAAAATTTAATTTTACATAATTACCTACTTGTACTTTTGATTGTTGTATAATTTTATTTTGTGACTTACCAGGAGGGTTCTTAAACATTTTAAATCTAGGTTTACCATTTTTCACTGCTTTGCAGCAATGCATTACCTCTTCCTGGTCCTTGTTTATTTTCTTTTTTGTGTTTATTTTTAACCACGGCACATTTTTATAAAGTTTCATCAGTTTTCAATGACAGTATTGAGTGTCAACAACATGGTTGCTGATGTTTCTATATTTCAATATTGTTCAAACTAATACTTCTTTCATAGTCAGTTAAAATATTTATTTTAACTGACAATTTTAACTGGCAACAAACTTCACATTACAGCTGTTCGGTATCAAAAGGTTCACTACATGTATGTCTTACTCTGCTGTGTTGTAGGTGCAAAATATGTGGAAATGTAATTGAAAGCTATTAAAAGTTCAAAAATGAACTGTTAATCACAGTAGTCACTAAAAAATTGTAGTTTTAATCTCTTTATTTGATGATGTACTAAAACATTGAGTTTATTCTTTTGACACATGTTGTTATCACATGAAATTCAAGGCTAATAAATGGTTCAATATAAAACGTCTTGTAGCAATTTTTATAATTCTCTTGTCAATTGTGGTACTTTGTGAGGAAATATCTAGATCTAAAAACAAAACTGTTCTATAACAATTCATTTCGCTAAATTTTAATTTATTCATATTTCAAACATTTGTAATGTATCATCGGTTGTTTATGTGACAATTTGTGACACAGCTATATGTCACTATTTTTGCAAACTTACAAAAATTTTGGTAGAAGAAATCATCACAAATTGCGGAGTAGCCACATTAGATGACTACAGCGCATGAACTGGAAAATATTGTAAAATTTTATGGGAGCGTAACATCAATGGTGAGAAAAAATCAATGTTTTTACTTATCCAGAGCTAGGTATGCGTTAGGCTGGTTTTTTCACCATGGTCAGGCCTACAAATAACCCATAGAAAATACTCATAAATAACAGTGTATCAAAGCAGATACACAACCAATCACTACAGCAAAATGAGTTGAAAAAGTCATTACGGATCTTTCAAGTGGATTTGAATATGCAAAATTCATTAAATACAACAGGGAAGGTAAAAAAGATACATTAAATACAGCTGCCAAAGATAAACAAAAAAACTTGATGCAATTAAGATGTGATCAATGAATTTAAAGATAAAGCAAGTTGAGTTGCTCAATATTAGGATTATATAGTATAAATAACTCTATGTTCAACTGCACAAAACTTTGAAAATTTACATCAAATTTTCACTTAAATTGTTAACACTAGAATACATGTAGAAGTCACACTCACTTTCTATATGTTGGGACTTTTTAACATCAAAATAAATAACACTAATGTTTCTGTATCTATAGGAATTGGTATTAGTAGGGCTAAGGATGCCAGCTGTGCTAGAGCTCCCTATACTTTATGCAAGCTATAGGTATGTGTTGGAACATTCCGTACAACATTCCGTCAATCGTAAAGTTATCAGTAGATTTGACTAGACTAAAAAGATTGTGACTTTGGTTGCATCTAATCATCTCCCATCAGAATTCAGAGCTAATACTTGAAAATAGCTAACAAGGAAGGTACCTCTGGAATAATACTGTGTCGCTTATTTTTAGCTGTTGTGTAGCGATCTGCTGCTGTCATGGGAAGACTGCTATTGCTTAGATACAACTTCTTCTTCCTGTTTTCATCAGTTATAATAAGATGCATCGTATCTGGTAAGTTTACACTTTATATGCAATGCTATTAATATCAAGGGTAGAATACGTTCAATTCAAAAGCTTAGAAAAAGCTTTTCTTAGATCAGTCTTGCTAGTTCTATAAATTTTTATTACTTACCAAGAATCATAGCCAAAGTAGCAACTAATGAATCCATGCTATAATTCAGTGCTAAAAGTTATTGTACAGGTGAACTTATATTGTTTGGTTGCTTCACATAATACCTTTTTATTCTTTTGTGGTTGTAGGAAATGAAGTTAGGTTGTCTGTAGATTCTCCAGGTTATCCTTCATTCTACAAAGATGAGTCGATAACCGTAACATGTACCGCTAGTGGAGATACAGATGCTGCTAGTGTCTACCTGGTTAATGGTGTCAATACAGCAGGTGATAGGACTGCTTGTAGATTAGACGACGTTGATAATATATGGGCATCTAGTATTTTTGCGAACACACCAGGATTTTCTACAATAGATGTGGCTTACTGTGAAACTGCTGCAGCTGATTCTCCTCCATTCGTCCTTTCCGTAACAGGATCCATATCAGATGTATTGCGTAGTGCTAACTTTGTGTGTTTCGCTGATTTCCAGACTGATATTACACTTCGTGTGAACTCTACATCATTTTCTATCCCAGAGGTTCTGGGTAAGTTCATAGTACTGCTATGCAGTGAAATTCCTTTTCAGCTCATTTCATCATGATAGTAGAACATGTCACTTCACATCTGGCTGTTTATGTCTATACTGTTGCATGTTAGGTAAACAAATTTTGTAAGAAGCTATTGTAAATTATTTACCTTCTTTGACTCCCAAAAATAAAAAAACTATTGAACCTATGAAAGTTTTTCGTAGTTGTTTATGTGACATTTATTGCTGTTTTAATTATAGAGTGGGGTCAGGCTTGTCACTGCGCAACAGGTTAAACAAAATTTACAGCAGGTAGCAATCATTTTCAATACATTGAGACGAGCTGGTTGTTCTCTGCTCTTGTTATTTTACAACACAAATTTTGCATTATCACTCATTCTGATCTTGCTTTATTCTGACAAACCTTTCTTAATAAATATAGTATGGGCTTGATGATGCACAGCCTCCAATGCTTGGTAATTATAAAAACAGACAATTATTTTTTCTGACTAAAACTAGATAAACTTTGAACTAAGCTTATATGCATATGGTACAGTCTTTTTATAGTTTTACAAAAGCTTGAAGTTTTTCAATAGTTTTGAAATTATTTTAGGTGCAAAATCAAATACTTGCTTTGAATATCATTTTAAGGTAATAATTGTAGGTAGAAGCTTGGCAGTATAATTATTCAGATATATTATTATGAAATGAATTTTCAGTGCACTCACACTCAAATGACCTCATGCTCTAATAAATTTCAAATTCCGCTGAACTTCATATATTCTGACCACAAGTTCCTTCATATATTCAAATCTCAAGTTGTTTACTGATATTTTTTTATGTTTCGTGCATATTTTGACAGTGAAAGTTGAGTATAATTGTGTTGATGAGCTAATATAAAGTGAATGCTATAGTTAAATGCAATTAAAAGAATCTTTAGCGTGTTGATTATTTTTCTATTACTACATGTAGGAAAACATCTCTGAGGTGTTAATACCATTCATTTAATCGTTCCGATTGACAGCACACTAAGTTTTTGTGTTTCATCCCACCAATGTAAATATGTTTTTCTTCTGAATGAAGTTTGTTCCACAAAGTTTGCTGATTCTGAAAAGATTCACATGTGCAGCAAGTGTTAAAAGTAGCTACATTAGCTGCTCATTTATTTCATACAAAAATCCAGTTTTTTAAATAACATACTAAACTGCATTTTATGTGTTTTTGACATGTTTAGTGTTGCTTAACTTTTCTAAACTGTTCACTTTCAATTTATAAACATCAGTAAACTTAAAAAAAGTGTACTTCTAAACATTGAATATTTATATATAGAGTTTTATATATATATACATAAATATTGTATATATCAGGTATATATAATTTTTTTTCAAAGTTTGTCCTCATCTGCCATCACTGCCAGCTGAGAAGTCTGCCTGTGTAGTTATAACTTTTAAACTCTTGAAATAAAAAGCTCGCTTTGGGCTGTTGCAATTGCAATTGTCTGAACTTCCATTTTTCCAGCTATAGTGGCAAAGTTTAATGATGAAAGATCTGCTGCCAACTGGATTTGAACTCACAACATTTAGCTTTGCAAACATCTACTTATCCAATACACTGCACCGTCCAATTTTCTGCACCACGGAATAAATCTTATTATTTTTGTTTCTGGCTAAAGTTAGCTTTCCCTTTTTGCCCAATCCAAGCAAATTCATAGACCCATTGACAGTATCAAGTACAAAAAGAGAATATACTATCTGACTTTCTTGTGCAAACAGATGTTTTCAAAAATGCCAATAAATAGCTTACGTAATTCCTGGTGTAAATATTTCATTCCTAATTTTCCAAGCTATTCCTTTCATTTATGTAGAGCATTCCCATATAAAACTATGGTAATTTTATTGGTTGCCAGCATTTGGTAGTTGAAGTGACCCTTAGTGATTGATGTAAAACCACTGTGTTTGTGGCATGTTTATTTGAGAATTCTCCTTTTTAACTTGGTTTATGTAAAAACCTCCTTTTTCTTGTAGTTAAACCTGAGAGTCTTGAGATAAATGGACCAGATCAGATAGTCGAGGACAATGAGTTTACATTCAGCTGCACAAGTACTGGAGGAACTCCTGACTCCCTGCTACGATACGGTTTGTGTTTAACTAAAACAAGTCTACAATGTTTTAATAACTGGCGTGATCCGAGCATGTTATAATGTTTGTACATTGAGGCCATCTTTCATAGTCGCACTCAATTTCATAGCAATTTTTGATCTGTTTCCTTCGTTGTCTTCTTGTGTGAACCTTTTTTGGTTTCCTAAAAACAAATGTTGTTACAACTTGCGCTCTATTTATTCACCACAAACAGGAAATCATGTATTTGTTGCTGTTATTGTATTTTACCATGCTATTAGAGCATGTAATATATTTTGTATAAGAAATATTTTATGCACATTGGAACCTCTACATACAAAATAACTTTGTTTTAGAACCTGTATCAGAAGTAGAAAATTGTGTAAATAGAAAGCCGAATTGATATATAGACATGTTCTGATTTATTTCAAGCTTCCTTAAAAGTGATTCATAAACTTTATATCCATGCAAAGTTTCAAGTTTTAAACCAAAAACTAAATTAGTTATAATACTACATAATAAATATAAAAAGTACATAAAAAGAAGAGAAATAACAGAAAAATCTTGAATAGTAACCATGAAACCATAAAACCACAAACCTTCGGGCCTGAGGCTAAGCTTTGGGCTAAAAGTCAGCCTCAGGTTACAGGTTTAGTCTTAGGCATTAACTCCCTGAACTTTGCTTGTATTCAGGCATAGTATAAAGCTTATCAGAGGACCTAACAGCTAAAATACCGGCAGCCACATGGCATGGTTTAATAAGGATGTTTTAAAGAGACAGTGTAAACCAATCAAATAATTGTTGCACAGAATGTTAAACCAACAATTTTTTCCATCTTTCAAATCTTTTTCAAGTATTTTTATGGACTTCTTTTGTTATGATGCGAACTTTACTGGGACATTGTCACGATAAAAATGTTTGTTAGTATATCGTAGAGGAATGTGATGCATATGAACAATTATAGGATATTTACTACAATTTTGGAGACTATTTTGAGTCATAAAAAATGCTGAGCATGTGCTTAATACATGTAATGTTACTGCAATGATTTTTAAAGATTTGTGAATTCAAACAAATTTGTATGGTTAAAATTGGTTAAAAACACATCTTTTTTCTTTTCAAAATTTGATATTGTTGGAAGAACTTTCCAAGGATACCAACACATATTGACAAAGACAACCATGGTTCAAAGGGTCCAGGTTCAACCTGAGGCTAGGTAAATCTTTAGCTTCAGCCTTCCGCTTGAGCCTTAGCTTCAAGCTGGTCCTTCAGACATAGGCTTAGGGCTTAGACATCAGCCACAGATAGTAGGCTTAGCCTGAGACATACCTTGTTCTCAGAAATTAATATTAGGTCATAGCCTAAGCCTTGTTCTTAGCCTTAGGCCTTATCTTTCCTATGTCTTACGTGTTATACATGTATATACATATATTTATCCATCTATTTACGCGCATCTATGTGCGCATCTATTTGTACATGTACACGTACATGTATAGGTACAACTATACGTACATGTATAGGTACATACATACATGTGCCATGCCATTAATACCAATACACACATGTGCATTTTTGTATTGGTGTCCAGCTATAGCTATTAAATTACGTGTTCTGATGGATTTGAACTCACGACAAATTATTTTGCAAGTTTAATATCCAAGCACTATACAACTGAGCTATATAAGACATTTTGATCGATGACTTTATCATATACCATATACCGTATGCACCCGCTAAATGACGTATTATTTGAAACTATGAGTTCTAGCAAATATGTGGTTGCGTCAAATTTAAGTTGATCTTAAAAGAAAGCATTTTTCTTTCTCTATCAGTTGATATGTTGTTTGTTATGTTAGGCAATCTCATTGCCAAAATATTTGACAATTAAAATCGAAAAAATCTGCTCGGCGTAAAAACGCTCAGGCCAAAAGAACATGCCCAGACTTGCCTAAAATGATGTCACGCGGTATTTATCTGTCAATATATATTGTATTCAAATCAACTATTTGCGATAAAAGTCTAGTCCTACGCGGCTCTATTGGCAGATATCTTATTTTGTATTTGTTCATGTTGGCTAAAATAAAATTTTAAATCCAGCTACAGATGCATTATTATGAATGTTTTAAAGGCCTCAAGTAACGAAAATTGAAAATTTGTCTTACTCACTTTCTCCAAATGCTGTGTAAACATTTGAGTACCGACTACCAATTCTAACGGTCTATGGTAATTCTGTCAAGCAAACTATGTAGTATAAGGTCTTTGTATCAGCACAGTTCTGCCGCTAACCACGCTATCAATATACAGCCTCTCAAAAGCCCCGCCCACATTATGTCTGTCGCCTATTTTTGGGGCGGGGCTGTATATCATTGCCCATACTGAAAACTAGCTTCTTACTACCGTAAGTAAAAACCCAAGTTGCGTCTTTGAAAAGAATATACATAGGGATAGAGTTTTAAGGATGAGAAGTCTGCTGCAAACTGGATTTGAACTCACATTCTCCAGTTCTGCGGACATCCATACACCGTATCCAATTCACTACAATATTCTGCTAATCATGTTTTGCTTTATCTTCAAAAATATAATTTTAATATATAATTTTTACAAGCAAAAAGATTTTCATCTCGGCATAAAACTTTTATTAAAAATATTCATCAAGTCGTGGCCACTCACATAGTTTTAGGTGATACAATAAAACAAATTCATCTACTCCAACAAACTCAAACAAAACATTATGGTTTATGCAGCACACATTCAAGTCTCTCTTTTCCCTTTATGGCAGTTTCCACACTGACAAAGCTGCTTCGGCTGGTGAGACAACATAAACATCCTGCAATCAGTAAAGCAAATGCAATAAATGTGTCATTCATAGATATGTCATTCTAAAGCGTATATACTGAAAGCTTTCAAATTGGGAGTTTGATAGATTGTGAGTGTAATTTTAAAAACGAATAAATGTTTAACAAAGGCACAAGTACGCTGAGCCAACGATGCAAAGCTTTGGTTCTGGAAGTTAAAGATTTGCATTGATCAATCAATTTTCTTCACTTTCTGCAAGTGAAAAGTGAATATCTAAAGTCAAATCATAAATCTAATTTACTAGATAAAACTGCCACAGAAAATTTGAAGCAAATCTAGCTAGGTGATCCGATAAAAAATATAAAACGATGATTAGTGATAGCAAAAAGTAATAATGTTATTAATTAGTGCCTGTATTAATGAGTACTAAAATATTACCTTTAGTATATTCATCAATCTAAGCCATTGTATTGCTAGATGCTAAAGATTAAAAGGAAGCCGTCAAGAAATCACTGTACATACGTATCTCGCATGTGCAGGAAATTAAATTTTAGCCTCAAACAGGGAAATATAATCTGAATGTAAACTCAACAGGAAACTCTATAGGAGACTCACAGTAAAAGATAAATTTACCTCCATTCTCCGATCTTCTTCTGTAGAACTTTAACTACCTGATGCCAAAAAAACTTGGAGTCACCGTCGCAGCAATTTTTACAATTACGTATGTTGTTCGCCAATAAAACGTGTCGATTGAGTAATTCATTAGAGTAACAATGTTAATTAATTTAGTAAATATCGATGTCCATTCGATTTAATAATAGAGTAAAATCCCTAAATTTGAGATCACAGACAATGCGTTTTACTAGTAATAACATTTATTACGACCTATATAAAGATTTCGAGCTGATGATTGCCTAAGGAAGCGACCTCATACTTTTCGCTCGTGGTCTCTTTTCAGATGTATTGCTTGTGACGTCACGGAAGAAGCACCCGCTGGAACTTGAGCTTTTTAAAATAGGGCCTCATTCAAACGCATATATCTCTGGACAAGGTTTCTCTACAAAGACAAAATTAGCATCAAATTGTAGCTGATGTTTTAGCCTTTTATGGGTCTTAATTTCATTATATTGAATGTTTTGACGCAACCACATCTTTAACTCTATGAAACACAATGCTTTTTCGTGTTATCTTTAATTTCTAATTTCTGTTTTTCATAGGGTTCAATTGCTATATCACGGTCAAAGCCAATTCTTGTTACGCCAAAAATTGTATTATTTGGGTAGGATAATTTTGACATTCTCTCTCTGTTTGATCAGACAAACACAGTAAGATATCTCCTTTTTACATTTATACCAAATAGAGAGGTGCCAGTATTGAAAGGTGCCAGTATCGAAAGGTACCAGTATCGAGAAGTACTAGTATTATATATTTGTATTGAAAAGTTTAGGTGAATAGCTTCTGGTGGAAAAATAACCCTTTTTAACCTTAGATACCGACTAAATAAATGATATTATTAATTCAACACATTCAGGATTTTTATTTAGTTTTCTTCGTTCATATTAATTGTTTCGTCACCAAATTATATTTTATTGTGATCGTAGCAAAACAATCTTAATTCAGCTATTACTTGCTAATACTTTCACATCTACATTTAAAGCTTTGTAATGTTGTTTTATTTATTTTTAATTTATTTGTCTTTATTTTAATTTATTTTCTCACGATAGTAAGTTTGAAAGGTACAGTTTGTTGACAAAGTCTGTACCCTATCTAAACCCTTACAGTAGTTTTTTTTCCTATTAATTTATTTCAACTACATGAAATACTTTTCTCATGATATTTGGTTTTAAAGCTAGATTGCAAAATGTTGTTATATATTAAATACAAACAAACGTTGTTATTTGTCATGTGTAAATATAAATAAATTTTCTGTTCCAAGACTTTTATTACCCGGGAAACATTGTGTAAAACAGATAGTATACATAAATTTTAGTGTATATGTCTGTCAATCTGTATTTTGGTGTTTCCGGCTATAGTTATTAACACTTTATATTGAAAAGCTTGCATCATGCTGGATTTGAGCTCACAAAGACTCAACGATTGTACGTTCCAAGTGTGCCATATTGTAATGTTACATTTTCTTGCAGATCAAGGCAACAAAATGCATTAAAGTTACCGGTACAGTGGGTAACTATATTTACAAAGGTTAACATATTTTAGTAGCTATTTTTAGATGATAATGATTTTGATTTTGACCAGGTGTTTGCATTAGATCATCACGACGGGTTTCTATACCACTTTAAACATCTAACAATATTTTCCCCTTTTGATGCAAACATTTAAACAAACGAAAATTATGTAATTATGTATCAAATAGTTTTCCATTGTAATCATAGCACAACAGACTATATTTAGCTATTACTTGCTAATGATTTCACCTTTATATTTAAAGGGAAAGTAAACACAATTTACTGATGAAGGCCAACATTTACCCTGTTTCTTTTGTGTAATTTACTACGTTTAGCAGAATGTAAATTATTTCTTACAGCAGATAAATACTAAGAATAATATTTTAAAAACAAACAATGCCTGTTCATTCACATATAACTGAGTACAGAGTCTTTTTTCAATTGCATATTTTGCAAAAATTGGGTAGATAACTCCATTGCGAAAATGAGTGGGAAACTAACTCGCCAGTAGGAACACTGAATCTTAATCATTCATCCAATCACAAGAAACGTAGCGTTTGACTTGAATCGTGATCTATTGTGAGGGACATCGCACGTCTCCCGCAATTGTGACAATCCGAAAACAAGTCCACATTCAGAACACGTCTTTGACCGTAGTTGCTAATACACATCTCGCTAAAATATTTCAACTTAAATTTATTTCTGGAGCTGTTATATTATGTTCACAATGCAATGGCTAAAAGACTCAGTGCTAAAACAGCCACTCTCTGTAGAAGCCACCCAATTGATGAAAAGGTTGAAGATGGGCAAAGATACAAATATATTTGCGGTGAACTATTCAATGAGTGCAAGCGAAACAGACAGTCAGATTCATCATTGTCATGTTCAACAACGATTAGTATAGCAACAACCACAAGCACTACTATTACTAAAGCTGCTTTAACTACAATTGTTTGGCCTACAACTACCTCTACTGACGTCTTACCAACTTCAGAGAAATTTTGCAAGTGTGGCAATCGTTCTGAATTGCCGACAATTATTGAAAAAGTATGTTGCTACACTGAAAATTTGGCTAATACAAACTTTCAGGATGATCAATATATTCCCGATATAAATAGCTGCATCCTGCAGTCTAATTTACTAATACATCAGACATTGGGGAAATTTGCCATACAACTCTCATGGTTCAAGCATTCGTTTTTATTTTCAAGGTATTATAAATCTGCAAAGTTTTTGTTTATTCAAATGTCAAGCAGCTGCAGAATATTTAACCATTTATACAATTTCAGTTTACTATTATACAACAAATGACTACATAATCTTATATGACAAACCAAGGGCATTATAAGTGATATATAAAATATTATATTAAACATCTCCATGTGCTTTGATATTTCTGAATATATTATTAGATTCAACATACAGCTTTCATGCCAACATTGTGTATAAATAAATAAAATTTTTATCACTCACGGATCAATTGGTTCATGAGAGCACTGAATGAACTTGTTGTGTCCTGGAAAGCTCCTGTGAATGTTAGCGACATGATTTGTATACTTGCATGGGATGATTGCTGAAAGTATAGAGGAAAAAATAAATGCCAACGCAAACAATAAAAAACTGAGGCCTAATTTAAATCTGCAATTTATTATTATATAATTAGATTGTAAATCTTAGGTTTTCTTTTGATGAAACAACGTTACAAAACCACGCAAATACTAAAAATATAATCATGCGAGCTAATCGCTTCTTTTGTTTTCTCGTTCAATTAACATAGTATCATGCATTACCAATCATATAAGACAATGTTAAAATTATGTGTTTACTTTCACTTTAAGAACAACCGCAGTTCTATTTTTCTTCTTAATCTATTTCAACAAAAAACCTCTGTTTTATGAAATTTAAAAGTTACAGTTGTTTGAAAAAGTTTGAAAACTTTTACAGTTGTTTTATTTTTTGTTCTCAATACATATAAACTGCAAAAAAAGCACGTTTCTCACAATATGACGTTTAGAAAAATAAATTTTCTATCCAAAAACTTTTTGTTACCCGGGCAACGCCGGTATGCGGCCGGTATATATATACCTTTCTCAAAGTATTTTTTATGTCGTACGTCTGTCTGTATCTTGAAAACAGCTATTGAAATTTTGAAAAAGAAAATCCATACCGATGAAAGATTTGATCTCGGACACTACCATTCGCCAGTCCGACGCCCTATCCATTAGGCCAAAAGGATTGAGTTGTTTACTTGCCAATATAAGTCGCTATATGAGAGCACATACCTGACGACTGCGCATACTACACTGAGTGACTGCATAAGTGATTGTCATTAGTTAGCTTACAAAAATTTTCCATTTACATTCTGCCGGGCTAATAGCAAGTGAGAGGAAACTCTCCTTACGTGTCATTGTTTATAAACTGTCTTTTAATAATTGGGCAATGCCAGACTGCATAGCTAGTATATATCTATATATATATATATATATATATATATATATATATATATATATATATATATACCCATATTTCAGAGTTAGGAGTTGAATAAATATATACCAGTTAGGAGGTTTCGGAATATAAGGGATTAGGAGTTAACGCAAATATATATGGGTAAGCCTCCTATATGGTCTAATTTATCTACATTGTAGATATATATATATATATTTATTCACCTCCTAATTATTATATATTTTTATGGAAATTTTAGGAGAATATGGTATCATACAATATATATTCATCGCCTTATCATACTTTGTACATATGCATTCTAGAAAAACTGTCAAAACTTGGAGAATGTCTAGATGGTTGTTGTAAATTACATATCAATTTGAAGGTAAAATAATTCATACCTCAATGAGTAAGCAAAAATAATGATTATCAGTTAGCAGATTGCTACAACTTACACATAAATTAGAATGTTACCATTGTAACTTATGTAATAGTCACAATGGAAAAATTATATAGCATGGCACAGCTTACCTACCCTTTAGTAAGATGCCGTAATCTATATCATTTAGGAGTTTGCTATAACTTGTTTGTTTGAGAGGCTGCTCTGATTTACATATAATGAAGTATGTTGCTATAACTTATAGATCATATGAGAAAATGCTATAATTTGAATTTCACATAGTTGGTAGCAATTATCTATATATCAGTGAGAAGGCTGCTATAAGTTATATATTATTTAGGAGGCTGCTGCTATTTATAGATTGTTTTGGAGGTTGCTATAACTTACATATCATTGCAGAGGCTGCTATGAGTTACATATAGTTTAGGATGTTGCTATCACTTTTAGATCACAAAGACCTTGCTATAATTTGAATTTTTCATAGTTGATAGCTATTATTTATATATCAGTTAGGAGGCTGCTATCGATTATATATTAATTAGGAGGCTGCTAATATTTATATATCATTTAGGAGGTTGCTATAACTTACATATCACTGCAGAGGCGGCTATGAGTTACATATAATTTAGGATGATGCTATCACTTATAGATCACCTAAGACCTTGCTATAATTTGAATATTCCATAGTTGATAGCTATTATTTATATATCAGTTAGGAGGCTGCTATGGATTATATATTAATTAGGAGGCTGCTGATATTTATATATCATTTTGGAGGTTGCTATAACTTACATATCATTGCAGAGGCTGCTATGAGCTACATATAATTTAGGATGATGCTATCACTTATAGAACACCTAAGACCTTGCTATAATTTGAATTTTCCATAGTGCATAGCTATTATTTATATATCAGTTAGGAGGCTGCTATGGATTATATATTAATTAGGAGGCTGCTGATATTTATATATCATTTAGGAGGTTGCTATAACTTACATATCATTGCAGAGGCTGCTATGAGTTACATATAATTTAGGATGATGCTATCACTTATAGAACACCTAAGACCTTGCTATAATTTGAATTTTCCATAGTTGATAGCTATTATTTATATATCAGTTAGAAGACTACTATGAATAATATATTAATTAGGAGGCTGCTGATATTTATATATCATTTAGGAGGTTGCTATAACTTACATATCACTGCAGAGGCGGCTATGAGTTACATATAATTTAGGATGATGCTATCACTTATAGATCACCTAAGACCTTGCTATAATTTGAATATTCCATAGTTGATAGCTATTATTTATATATCAGTTAGGAGGCTGCTATGGATTATATATTAATTAGGAGGCTGCTGATATTTATATATCATTTAGGAGGTTGCTATAACTTACATATCATTGCAGAGGCTGCTATGAGTTAGATATAATTTAGGATGATGATGTCACTCATAGATCACCTAAGACCTTGCTATAATTTGAATTTTCCATAGTGCATAGCTATTATTTATATATCAGTTAGGAGGCTGCTATGGATTATATATTAATTAGGAGGCTGCTGATATTTATATATCATTTAGGAGGTTGCTATAACTTACATATCATTGCAGAGGCTGCTATGAGTTACATATAATTTAGGATGATGCTATCACTTATAGAACACCTAAGACCTTGCTATAATTTGAATTTTCCATAGTGCATAGCTATTATTTATATATCAGTTAGGAGGCTGCTATGGATTATATATTAATTAGGAGGCTGCTGATATTTATATATCATTTAGGAGGTTGCTATAACTTACATATCATTGCAGAGGCTGCTATGAGTTACATATAATTTAGGATGATGCTATCACTTATAGAACACCTAAGACCTTGCTATAATTTAAATTTTCCATAGTTGATAGCTATTATCTATATATCAGTTAGGAGGCTGCTATGAATTATATATTAATTAGCAGGCTGCTGCTATTTTTAAATCATTTAGGAGGTTTCTATAACTTACATATCATTGCAGAGGCTGCTATGGGTTACATATAATTTAGGATGTTGCTATCACTTATAGATCACCTAAGACCTTGCTATAATTTGTATTTCCCATAGTTGATAGCTAGTATTTATATATCATTTAGTAGGCTGCAATGAATTATATATAAATCAGGAGGCTGCTGCTATTTTTACATCATTTTGGAGGTTGCTATAACTTACATATCATTGCAGAGGTTGCTATGACTTACATTGAATTTAGGATGCTGCTATGACTTATAGATCACGTAAGAGTTTACTATAATTTGAATTTCATATAGTTGGTAGCTACTATTTATATATCAGTTAGGAGGCTGCAATGAGTTATATATTAATTAGGAGGCTGCTGCTATTTATATATCATTTAAGAGGTTTCTATAACTTACATATCATTGCAGAGGCTGCTATGGGTTACATATAATTTAGGATGCTGCTATCACTTATAGATCGCCTGAGAGTTTGCCATAATTTGAATTTCATCTAGTTGGTAGCTACAGTACTATTTATATATCAGTTAGGAGACTGCTATGAATAATATATTAACTAGGTGGCTGCTGCTATTTATATATCATTTAGGAAGTTGCTATAACTTACATATCATTGCAGTGGTTGCTATGGGTTACATAGAATTTAGGATGTTGCTATGACTTATAGATCACAAAAGAGTTTACTATAATTTGAATTTCATATAGTTGGTAGCTACTAATTATATATCAGTTAGGAGGTTGCTATAACTTACATATCAATGCAGAGGTGCCAGGGCTTACACATAATTTGGGATGTTGCTATCACTTATAGATCAACTAAGAGTCTGCTATAATCTGTACAATAAAACAACAATCTGTATAAAACAACAATAATTGTTGTTAGAACTTACATATTGTATAGTATGTTAAACTTTAACGTAGGAATCAATAAATTTGTATTTAAAACAACAACAGCCACCATGCTTGATACTAAAAAATTCAACTAGTCAAGTACCATAGAATGGTCGTTGCTTAGTCACCAAACGGAGTAAATTTATTCAGACGTCAAGTTTAATGCGATATTACAAAAGCCTCAACAACAAGAAGACCCTGCTGCCAGTTTAATTTTGCAGCTTCTTGAGTAAGTTGTGGGCTCGGGCATAAGTCATCATTATAATTTTCAAACACCAATTTCTTTTAACAGTATACAGCTCTGGCATTTTTGGCAATTTGCCTCAATCTTTCGATCATGGCTTTTTGAACTCTCAATTTTCTTTTAGGCTGCATAACTTTCTGCTCACTAAAATAAACGAATAATGTAACTCAATATTTATAAATATGGTCTATGTTATAGTTTCTTATTCAGTCACATATCGCTGCTGCACTGCATACAAAAACTTAAAAAAATTAGTTGGTAACAATGCATTGACGCAACTCAGTTACTGTGATTGCTAAAATGAAACACACACATCTTTGCTTGCTGTGCATATTATCTACAGTAATAATATGAATTACTTGCACAACATACTTAGTTACTCAATCTAACATACAATAACAGCAATGTCTTTCTATTCATCTTAAGTCACTCTTAGAACGTTAAGTAAAAACATTTCCCCACACGGGAATGGAGTGTCAGGTTGCAAAAACTGCGCAATACCACAGCACCATAAATTGGGTAGATTCCCAACAAGCCCATTGTGCCTATGTAGAACCCAGGGAAAAACTTAATGTCACATAGAGAGCCAATAAAAATACAATAACATTCTATCTTGAGGGCATTTTCGCTTTTCAAAACTTCTTTCTTACTGCAATTTATTGTTAGCAATGATCAGTCGGGCTGGACCCAGCACAGTACCAAATTTTTTCTAACTTTAGATCTCTTGACTTTGGGTGGTTTTGTTGATCAATAGTAATACTGAGTGCTATTATTCACATTTTACCAGTAATAATAATGCCCTGAACTGTCAAGAAATTGATAGAACATTCTACTCAGACACATTCACTTAAATTTGGAAAATGACCCAAAAAGATATATTTCTCATTGTGTAGTGAATTTCTGATTGTTTTTAGTCAAGCACAGCGTTCTAAGTAATTTTTTGGGCTTGTCGGTTTGACAGTAAGTTGTCAGTAAACTGGCTGCTGTGGCATATTTCCTTATATTTGGTTTTTCTTTAAAAGAATTATTATAGTTTATCTTAGAGCTTGTTGCTTGAATAATACATCATAGTGTACAGTGCAGTACAACAGATAATATCTATTGTCGGCATTGTATTATCTATCATAGTCATTGTTTTATGCACATTTTCTGTACATAAAACAATAGCTAAGACTGCTTGATACAAAATAACTATACAAGTGCATTACTGCGGAGTTGGTCTCTTTTAGTCTTCAAAAAGAGCACATTTATTGACAAATACAACGCAATGATAATAAGAAGGTTCAACAACATAAAAAATTCAGCTGGCATTTTTTCTCGCAGCCTTCTTTAGCAAGTTGTTGGCTCGAGCCCGAATCACTGTAACACTTCTGTTAGGCAGCGTTGAGTGTTTAGCATCCAACACTGATCTTGTTGGCAGTTTGTCTGATTTTTCAGTCCAGTACTTGTCAAATTCTGCTATTTCCTCTGCACTTTACCGTTTTCTGCTGACTGAAATAGTAAATAATGTGAATTATCATTTATAAAAATCTGATAAGCTATGGCTTTGATGAATCACATATCATTGCTCAGCTCCATTCAAAAGTTAAATAAGCTGGTTTATGTGCGGCAAGTCAAAACAGAATTGACGGTTTCTCAGATACAAGTGAACAATAAGGACATTAATGCTCGTTAGTGTCATTTCTCATTTAGTAATATAATACTTAACCAATGTATTGTTATTCAAAACACACATATACTGTAGAAGGTACTTTGATGACCACTTCTATATACTACTTTAGTTGCTAATTATGAAACTAAATGGTGTGCCACTTGTGTGCATGCGATAGAGCAGTTTGGATTTCTATTTGCTTCAAACTATTAGAGAAGTGATCAGGATTAACATTCATTGAGCGGTCTCAGTGTTCAGAACGATTGCTGCTAAGCTTAGTGTGACCTGACTGGGTAGCTATTTATTGAGTCATTAATTAGGCTAATACTTGACCTATGGGGTCAACCACTGTGGTTAAACACGCATTGTTCAGGTGTTCATTGAAACCACTAATGCCTAGATTGCTTTAGATACCTAAATGCCTCTGACTAGGAGAGCTATGTTTTGTAACCTGACAGCAGCAGAACACAAAGACTAGTGTCAGCATTTATGTAGGCAACGAATTTGACTGAAATACTTGAAAAGTTAGACACCTTTATTTTTTCTACTGCATTTGAGCTACAGCAAAATAATCACGCTGGTTTCCCTAGTACATTGTGTTAGTTTAAAGCCACTTATCATAGCATCACCCACATTTAATCTGATGTCTGAAAATCACTCTTCGGTGTTGATAATCCATGTATGTCACTCTGCACTTATTTAAAATCAATGCATTTTTGATTAGATGCTACTACACAAAGAGAAATATACCCTTGGGTTCTTTTTTTAAATTCATGCATTAGTGATTTGCAAATATATGAAAGCAGAGCCTTATTTAAAACTAAAATCTTTTTGCGTCGATATTTGCAAAGTTATGCTTGCTATTTTAACCTTGACCCAAAACTCCAATATTATAAAATTCTGAAATACAGCTAAATTGACATAAGGTAGAATCTTAATTTGAAGGCCATGTTCATTTGAGTGCTACTCTAGATGTGTTGAAAACCAGAGTGTCACCCTTTAATTGACAACCACTTCCAGCTGACTGCGACTTCAACATTCTTTGATCTTTGGATCCGATTTTGGACAGGATGGGTAGAAAAATGTTGACAAATTTTTACTAACAATGACTCAGTCGCAACAATAGCAATTAATACTTTTGTCAATGCATATTGAAGCGAGTTTTCTAACTTCTAAGCTTTACAGTGTTTTCGTTAAAGCTTTGAAAGCAGCACCGTGGAAATAATTAATAACTCTATCAGGCTGATAATAATTTTATTGTTTAAGCGGCCTTGATAGTTCGGCATATATGAAAAAACGGTTTAGCAAATATGATGAAATCTGTACTACTATTTGAGGCTAAAATTTCTTGCACATGCTACAGCATTAGAATAAGCAGTTAACAATGGCATTTTGCAAGCTCATCGCCCAGTGTATATGTTAACACTGGATCACAGCTTAGTTTGTGTGTTATATAGTTTTTATGTGTTTTTTTCAAAAGAAGTAACGTTCGCTTGAACTGTGGCGTTCTATCTTTAATCGTCATGTATTATAGTACAGGTCTAGTAGAGGAGTGTTTAAATGAATGGGGATTCAATTAGAGATTACATAATATTTTATTAACCCTTTCACCGCTGCATGCGCATTTAGGCGAAATCAATGGACGACCGGCATATGTGCATGTTGCGAATTTCCTGGCAATTGCGTAGTAACTTAATTTTATTATTCGTTGACAAAATAACTAACAGTCTTTAAGACTTTTTATGGTATTGACAGTGTTGTCCAAAAGTTTCCCTGTAAAATTACCCTAAACTCACGAAGCAATTTTAAATTTTTGTTTAGGACTTTTTAACATAAAAAGAAACATTTGTTCTTTCTGATTTTCGAAATATTTAGTGCTATTATAGCTTTCGCAAGTACATCCGGAATTGAAAACAGATAATTACTTATGTTGATAACATTATTGATGATTGTTGATGACTGATGGATTAAGATTTTAGTGATTACACATATAATTAAAGTAGCAGCTCCAATAGTGACTCCAATGGTGGTCAAAGTAATAGTTTCGTAAGAGTAAGGAACATGGTAGAGCATTGTTTTTCGAGATTCGAAGGGATCGTAGCTTCACATAGCATTAGCAATGCACGAAGTAGGAATGCATTAAGTTTTTTGAAAAGTACTATTTTTTAACGTGTTGGAAAAATAAAATCTATAACAAAAAGGTTTTAGATAGAGTTGATGCTAATAAAGATTGAACATATATTATGAAGCACAATCGACAATTTTTGCCACTATTATTGGAAGGGTTAAAAAATGCAGTGCCATGGCATTCAAACATAGATTTTATAGTAATATTATTTCTTATAAATTTTTTGAAATAAAACTTTTATTAATGTGGCACGCTCTTGTGGAAATTAACCGTTAATCAGCAACATACCCCCTTCAAGAAAGCGTCCAGCTGTGCTTCGTACCATTTTCCATCTGGTGGATATAGTGCTTGGATGCGGTGACCAGGTTTCTACCAAAATAAGCAAAACAATTTTAATAGCCCAAACAGATGTTATGCAGATTAAAAATTGATGCAAAAAATGCCTGATGTTTTTAGGTTTTTCAGCAAATCCGTGTCCCTACCTCCCATTACTAAAATTCTATGAATCAGTAATATTTTATCTCTTGCGATATTCTTCTACAAAATTGAAACATAGATTTTAAAGCTTCAACAATTTAAAGGATTTCATTTACTCCAGTCACTTATTTATGACTCAGCCTCTAGTTTAAATCCGTATCAAATTACGACTAAAATGCATCAACTTGTTAATTACAATGAAAATAATACATTATCATAACTTTATACTGCCCTAAGCGAGCAAAACGCCCTATCTGAAAAGTTTTTCAAAATTCACTTTTTTGTGCTTATATGTAATTTAGGTTGAGATCTAACATGTCTCGAAATTTCATATATCTGAGACCACCAGAAATAGCACTTTTCACAATGTGCAAAATGCCCTATCCACATTTACCACACATAAAGTGGCAATCAAAGCTCTCTATCTGCAGATACAGGGTTTTGATTGGCCTGAACATACACAAAGTTGGACATTATGAGCAGCATTATGTAATCAAAGAGTATATAAACAAAGGGAAGCGAAAATGAAGCATATATATTTGGTTGTTTTAAGGCAGCTCATACAAGCTAGTGCACTTCTAAGTGCTCATCTTATTGCTATATTTTTTATCATAATATATTTATTATGACAGGACGATATCTAAGGGACAAAAGTCTCGATTTAAAGATCCGACTCAGAGATTTGATGAAAAATTTGTTTTAATTACATGTCCATTGGAAGGTTTTGCTTTTTTAAAATACTGACATTATTGCACTCAGTTGTTTGCTTTAAATTATTTTCAATAAAAGCGTTTGATCTTTTTTAAACTACTATTTTACTTATTCCTTTCATTTCATGACATCAGGTTTGAAGGATACCTAGATCTTTGATCATCTCTTAACTTTTGAGCTAAATATGGCTATTACAGGGCTTTAATCCATGTGTTGACTGGATGAGTAATAGGAATTGCAACGTATATCATTTTGTTGACTAATTGCGGGTTAATATCAGAATGTAAACTTGTAATCCTTTGATAATCCAGTCATGGCAAATGGTCTTGTGGCAAACTAACAATGAGAAACCAGTCCAATTATGCAATCAAAAGGCCCTATCTGCAGTGATAGGGCGTTTTGATTGCCTAGTGCCAGCTTAGTAAATTGTCAATTTAAGCAAACAAAATGCCCTAAGTGAAATAACTCCTTTGATTTTAAAGTTTCACGAAAAGAAAATTCGGTAAAGATTGTTGGATATCTCACCATAATAAAAAAAAAAACAACTAAAATACTGCTAATACCGATGCCAGGCTCGACCAAAACGCGTTTGTGCTTGTGCTGAACAATTTACAAATATCAAGATACAGCGTTTTGCTTGCTCAGGGCAGTAAAGTATAGGCTACTAATAATTCTGCCTGTTTGGTGCTATCAATCAGCTAACACTACTAATCAGAATAAAAAGCATCCATAATTATTTTAATGCTTTTTAAAAAGTTACAAAAGTTAGGAGCATCGACAGAGTCACAGATATTCATCAATTGCTGGCTACTGTGCTATATGTTACCATAACTATTTTAATGTGTGTTGGTTAATCTCACAAAGCTACCCTCGTGTATAATTACAAAGTTATTATTTTATGAAAATTAGTAATAATTTCATTCTTTTAGCATTATAAAATTGGGGTTTCTTGACCTTTTTAACTTGACAATATTACGATCTTGCAATTAAGGCAGTAAAATCAAAATCCAAATTAGCTGCGAAAACCTATGTATTGTTGTTTGCCGTCGCAATTTGATGACATGAGTAAGTTGCTTTGAAATAGTATTTAAAGTGGCTTGCCCTACAGGTCAAAAATGGCCACTACCGGTCTAACCTTTTGCATTGGTATTGAGGCGAAGTAAAATACTTTTTCATGATGCCTTTTCACCATAATATGGTACAATTAATTTAATAACGAAATTGGCAAAAGTAATATAAAACAATTGTGACAAACAAATATACCAATTGTGACATGATTAGTCTGTTCTTCTGCTGCTGCAAAACCCTAAATGGCTAGACGCGTGAAAAAAGCAAAATGTTTAGCCGCTACAATCTCGCTAGAAGGTTGAACTTATGTGATAAGTCTTTAGGTTGTGTAGGAGTGAGAGGTTGGCTTGTTTCTTACAATCTATTTAATCAATTGACTAGCATGCAAGAATATAGCAAGCCATGCCACATTAGGAGAATGAGTCACTTTAAGCACAAACCACAATTGCATAAGTACATAGGTCATTTCTGCTAGTGAGAAGACCTTGGAGAATAAGACTACATTATGCAATTCTGTGAAGATTTTATTACTGCAGTTATACTTGTGCTGCAATACTTCTAATAGAGTAAAAGCAAATGAGCTGCCCAACCACAACCTCCTTCATTATAAAATTACAAAGAATAGGAATAACAACAATAGCTTTCATTCGGAGGCTGAGGCTATTGAGAAGTAGAAAGTGAATTAGCTAAGCAGGCAATAGTAGAACACACATAATAAGAGCATAGGCATCATGATTGACGTGTATGCAGACAATGAATTTATGTACAATTTCACTACCAAATTTTTTAGTAAAGCTAGACACCTTTGGCTAAAGAGTGCTATATATAGGTCAAAACAAGCCAGTGACAAATCTCATGTTATGCATCCTTGTTTGGACACTTTATTTCTAAAGTGTTTAATGCATTGGAAGTTTAACATAAAAGTGTGCCAAGAATGCACAAAGAACATTGACAGCAATAACTGCATAGTACTGACAGCAATAACTGAATAGAACATGATGTTTAATTAAAATGTAACATAAAAATAAACATTTTATTTTGTTTTGGTAAGCTTGCAGCAAAAATGTTTGCTGTGCACATAAAATATTGTTTCGCTCCAAATACTTTACAAACAAGTAATAATAACTTTATTGATGCAAATTGTACTGAAATTATATTTGCTACGAGCACCAATGGAAATCAAAATAAGTAATACAATTCTTACAGACCTTTTAAAAACAACGGCCTTTGCTGCTACAGGAAAGTGAGTAGACCCATAGGAAGAGAAGTATATGTTCTTATACTGCTAAAACTACCTTTGGTTCAGAAATCAGATTTGAAAAGAGCAATGAATTATTATAAGCATAGGCAAAATGTTTGGGATGGATAGGAAACAAAGCTGGGTATTGCACATGCTGGTAATTTAGCTAATGTAAATAGATTTCCTACACTACCTAATAGAAAGCATCAATGCAAAATCTAAATACATGTAAATACTTACTAGCCATAGTACAGAGTGACCGTTTAATGTTTGTCAACATAACATCCGTACCGCTTTGAGCATCTTGAAATTATATTAAAGTTGCTTTCATTATGAGCTCCCTTTGACATTTTAAAGTATTAAAATGGGCAAATACAAGTTGCATTTTCAGAGAACTTTTAAATTCAAGTCAGATGCCACAAAAAGTTCCTCTGCGTTGTTTGTAGTATATTCTAAAAGTGCTAACACTACATTTGTTTTAAATTTTAAAGTTGACACAAATAATTGAGCAAATTATGTAGCTTATTAGTAAAACTTTTGTTAACATCAGCAAACAAACTGCATACATGCTGCCCGATACCGAAGGCCAAAAATAATAATATATATTGCTATTTATATTTTAACCAATAGTTTTGCAGTTTTGTTATTGTATAGCAATTTGTATAAAACCTACTGTATTTCAGGTTTGAATAACTCTGAGTTTTAGTAGTGTTCTGACCCTTCCTATCGCGTGCTTTCAACATTTTGAGGTAATAATTAAAAGCCATGAGTTGAATTGCGCAACTTCAGCAGCATATTTTACCTATATATCATTCGCCAAACTCATTGTCTTGAATCATCAAAGTTCACTAAATCATTCAAAAGGAAATACATACACTTGTATTTCTAATTCTGTTATAGCTTTACCCTTTTACTGCCACCCATGTACAAACTAAGCTACCGGCCTACCGCCAGCCATTTCACCAAAAATTGCCAATTTAGCTTCATGATATGTACATGAAGCATGTATACAATTTTGTTTCAACTTCAAAGTTTATCTAGAAACTTTTTGTAATATATTTTATTTTGCTAAAATGTTAACATATAGTGCTATGCAAAAATCAATGTACCTTCACTTTGTGCATTGCTAAAGCTATGTGAAGCTACAATCGCTACGAAGCTAAAACGATGCTCTACAATGTCCTTTACACTTAAAAAACTATTATTTTCACTATCATCAGAGTCACTGCTGCTACTTTAATTATCTGTGTAATCACAAAAATCTGAATTTGAACTGGCTATAGTGTCATCAACATACATGTAAGTAATTATATGTTTTTTGACTTGCGCGATACTTAACAAAACTTACACAAAAATGTCCATTTTTATTTTGGAAATTCTCAATAAAAAATTTGAAACTGCTTGGTTATCTTAGACTAATCTATTAGAGAAATATTCGAACCACACTGACAACACTATCAAAGTTTTAAAATCATCCGTTATGTTTTTAACGGATAATAAAATTAGGTGACCACGCAATTGTTGGAAAATTCGCAAAAATGTGCATACGGCAGTTGCTGATAGATTTAGCATAAATTCGCATACGGTAGGGTAAGAGTAAAAACCAACAAAATATTTGTCAATCTCCTGCCTCTAAACATGAAATCTCAAATCTGATAATTACTCTCAGTGTTGACTGAGTAACTAAAAGTGGTAATGAGTAACCATGGAAAACTATTCATTTTATATAATTATGCAAGTGCTCAGCAATTGCAACCATGACTCATAAAGACTAAGAAGAGCAATACTAGGTCTCTTTGCTATGCTACATTCCTTTGATTGGTTTGCGCTATTTATATTATGTAATCTGCCAATAATAGATGAATAGAACACAAAAGTGGCATAATGGTTTATGTAAGCGTTTGAAATAATACGATGCCTGTAAAAATTGACAACTTTTCTTACTGAAGCTATGGCTATATCAAATTATCACACTAATTTTTGGCTCGCATGTATAATGTGCTAGTTGACAGCAACTTATTGCAATATCGCATACCTTTAATTTTATGTCTGCAAATCAGTCTTTGGTGTGGGCCATCAATGCTTCTCATCCAGCAGTTATCTATAACTAATTGATTAATTTGATTATGAAGCGTCATTGATTATTTGCAACTATACAAAGAAAAACTAATTTTGGGCATGCTGTTACATTCTTACGTCAGGTATACATTTGCTAGTTACAGTAAAACTTTGTACAGTATATTTTGTGTTGGTGAATTTAAAGTTTTGCTTATCATAGTAACTTTGCCAAAACGTCAAACATTACTACATTTCAAAATGCAACCTTACTGATATAATGTTTTATAGTTTGTAATTTATACTTATGTACATGTTAAAAAATATTATAAAATTCGGTAGATGAAACCTTGATTATTTTGACATATTTTTTATGCAAACCAACGTGTAATTAGCAACATACCTTTTTTAGAAAAGAACATCCAACTTTGTCTAATACTCTCTGCCATCTGATGAATATACTGGCATTAATGCTTACCAAGTTTCTAAAAAAATGAATAGATAATTCAAATAGCATAAACAGATATACAAACCAAAATGAATGCAAAATACACATTTTAGTTCACTGGTTAGGTTTTTTGGCAAACTTGAATGTCTGCCTCCTACTACTGAAGCTCTACAAAACAGCTAAGCTCTTAATTACTACACAATTACTACACAAGATTCAAACTAAATACTAAGAGTTTTAAAATTCGAAGGCCGCATATACACCACTTACTTGCTTATGCCTATGCATGTACTACTATTACTTACAAAATCATAACTGAAATACGCAAACTCTCACTATTCATGATAACAATAATACAATTACATAATTATCATGATATTCTAACAACAGTTTTGACTGTTGGTAGAACCACATTAATAACTTTACTTATCATTATAAAAAAACATCAAAAATTATTATATTAATAACTGAAAATAGATTAATGTTAGAGAATTAACTGATTCACTAAAATAACTATTAATTGTCAGCTGGCGTGTCTGTGTTGATGTTACAAAACCGAACATTCGTGTAACAATAATAAAGTCCAAAATTAGGATTTTACAAAAAGTTTTGATATTCTCCTTTATGGTATTATAATGCTGAACTTTCTTGACTTTTCTATGCAGAACAATATCAGCAGTTGGATGACATAAACAGGTGTAAAAAAATATATATCAAACGTGTTCTATGCTACATTCCTTAAAAATTATAATAATTGAAACATACTTTTTTCACGCTAGTCCTATTTCTTTATTAAATAAAATTTATACTGCTTTTCTACAACTGTATGTTTCTAGTAATTAAACTGTAAATTGACTAAAATAACATGAACAACTTACCAAATGTGACGTGCTCCCTTACATGTAGTTATTCCGCTGCTACCAAGCTCTAGTAGACTACATGGGTGAAGAACTAATAGTCTTAACAGCCACAGCAACATTATAACAGCCACATCTCGCTAGCTGTTATATACTGTGGTTATACTTTTGCCACTTTATTTCAATAAATTTAAAAAATCAATTCTTCGACTAAAAAACCATCTCTCAGGTATTGCATTCAGATGAAAAGTTTCAAAAAAAGATTTATTCTGTGGCTGGATGCAATGACAGCAAAAATATGAATTGTACTGATTATACACTTATTTAAACTTTTACTACAGCCATGCTTAAACATCAGTGGAAACCATAATGTGCAATTATTGTGAATTTTCACAAAAAAGAGCAGATCAATGAGAAACCGTGCAAAAAAGGGAGTGCTTAAATGGCAGTCTTGAAAACCATAAAGAGGGTCAGCAAATAAATTGTAATGTATTGTAGTTTGTTAATATACAACTTTATTTCCCAAATCTAATAAAGCTACCATGAATATTAGCAAAACTGACTGTATCCGACATAGCTGCTAATTTCTTGTATTGGCTGATGATTAGTCATAAGCTTATTGCAATATGTTTTTAAATAGATTGTGCTATTAACTGAAACGATACCAAAACACTTAAAAGTAAGAATATTTTAAAATTGATATATGCCTCCTAGTTCCATATATAAGAGCCTCCTAGAGTTTGTAATTTATTGATAAAAAATTACACATTTTTGTTGGAGTTGTCTCCTCTTTTCCATATATATGAATATAGATATATAAGGCAATTATGGGAATCATGTTTAAAATACTTCTATAGGGTTGTTAAGCACTATAAACACTGCTAGAATTAGGAGGCTCCCTGGACGCCTCCTAATTTTTCAGAGCCTCCTAACATGGATTATATATTGATAGAAGCCTCCTAGTTGGGAAATATAGTTCTATATATATATATATATATATATATATATGAAAATGTATAAAATTTATTCATGTAAAACCTTAGATAAAAAACAACTTCATTACTATTAGTTTCATGTCTGTTACGCAGACAATCATCAGATAAAATTGTTTTGGTCCAACTGAGTTATATATGTAAGAGAGGTGTAATTACTATAACGACTGATAGCTATGTAATTGCATTTCGTAGTGTGTATTTAGCAGAATGTCGGCATGTGGAAGCTAGCTCGTTACGCTTGTGTAGTGAGCTCATTTCTGGCTTTGTGAGGATGATGTACTTTTCTGATATGCACAGGTTACAACGCTTGGTGGCTGGGTCGTATGGCCTTGCGTGTTGAACGATTTTCCATTTAATTGTATACGGTGTGTTCAGGCCTTTTAGCTGCCAGATGTAGTTACTAAGCTCTGCGGCAGAGTGCTTGTCCTGGTGCCCGAAAGATGATAGGTGGCCGCTGAATTGTGTCTTAAAGGTATTTTCTGTGAGGCCAATATAACTTTCTGTAGGTTTGCTACCGTTGTCTGCGGTGACTACAGCTTGGTAAATGAGCGACTTGCTAAGACGGTTTCCTTCGAGAGGGCATTCATTTGGTGCGCGACATTGGCATGTTTTGTTGTTTGCTGGGTGCGTCGAGGCGTTGTTCAAAAGCTTCTTATTGTGATTGTTGGTGGTTTGTTTGATGTTAGGCATGCAGCTGTAGCCAATCTTTGTGTTGTTTCTATTAAATAGCTTTCTTAGAGGGTGATTGCTCGGAAAAGATTAATTTAATATTTTGATGAATGTCTGACCGATATTATTTGCCACGTTTCTGCTATATGGTGGGTTGAACCATGTGATTTTTCTTCGTCGCCTGTGTTGTTTAGTTGGTGTAGTGGTCTCATGGGGTGTGAACTTCAGCTGGTGTGTATATCCGCTTGTTCTCAATGCCTGCTGGTACAGGGGTGCTGCTCGGTTGAACTCATTAGCATCGGATGAGATTGCTGATAGTCGGTGGTTGATTGCTTGAGGTAGCTGCTTTATAATGCAGGGTGGGTGGTTGGATTGAGTGTAGATGTATGACGGGATGTTATTGGGTTTGTTGTACGGTGAGTATTTCACCGTACAACTCTGATCACTCATTGAGCACTATTTGGCAGCTTTAACACACTACTTTGGAATATATGAAAATGTATATATATATATATATATATATATATGTATATATATATGAAAATATATATATATATAAATAAGTGTGCGGAGCGGGGCTAGTCTCTAGTGGACACAGTCTCTAGTGTGATAGAAAATCTATCACACTAGAGACGATCCTAGATGCAGACTGTGCAAAGATGCACCTGAGACCATCCAACACATCATCACTGGGTGCAGGCAGCTAGCAGGGAACGCATGCACTGAGCGGCATAATCATGTCGCAGGTATTGTGTATAGAAGTCTATGTGATGAGTATGGCTTTAATAAACCACAACACTGGTGGGAAGCTCCTGGTAAGGTCAATGAAAATGACCGCGCTAAAATCCTCTGGGACTTCTACATCCAAACTGACAAGCATGTCCTAGCAAACCATCCAGATATAGTGGTGGTAGACAAGGAGAACAAGAGAGCTACTATAATAGATATAGCAGTACCCAATGACTACAATATAGCCAGCAAAGAAAAAGAAAAGGTAGAGAAATATCTCCCTCTTGGAGAATAAATTGAAAAATGCTGGAATGTAAGAACAACTGTAATCCCAGTAGTCATTGGGGCACTGGGCGCAATAACACCGGCGCATAAAATGTGGCTTGCCCAAATACCAACCACAATCAACTTAGGTGAGTTGCAGAAAAGTGCGATATTGGGAACAGTTAAGATCTTGAGGCGAGTGCTCAAACTCCCAGGTCTCTGGTAGGAGACCCGAGTTAGAGCAGAATTTACCACCCATACGGGGTATCCGGGATGAGGAAACAATTTTTACATATATATATATATATGTATAGGACAGATGGTGCAGTTGGTAAGGTATTGGGATAGTGATAATTGGGTCCTAGGTTCAAACCCCAACAACTGCATCCTTCTGGCAGGTCCTTAGACAAGACCCTTGTCTGTATATTGTCTACAACCTCTATAAAGAGTGCAATAATCAAAGCCATGCTGGCTTGGATGTCGCCTGACCAAATAAGGTCTCCACTACCTGTAGCTGAACCAGGACAAGGCAGTGACAAATGGCCTACTGGTTCAAAACGGTTGAGTGCTCAAACTCCCAGGTCTCTGGCAGGAGACCCGAGTTAGAGCAAAAATTAACACCCAAATGGGTTAACCGGGGTGAAGAAACAATTTTTTATATATATATATGTAAACTAGCTGTGCTACCTGGCATTTCCGGGGTATTTAAAATCTGCTTATAAACAATGAGAAGTAATGGGAGTTGTCTTCCAGTAGCTATTACCTATATTTATGTTTATACATTTTTTTCTTTTATGTAAATATATATATATATATATGACAAATTATCTCCTCACCCCGGTTAACCCCTATGGGTGGTAATTTAGGCTCTAACTCGGGTCTCCTACCAGAGACCTGGGAGTTTGAGCACTCGCCTGAAAATCTTAGCCGTTCCCAACAATGCACTTTTCTGCAACTCACCTAAGTTGATTCCTGTTGGTATTTGGGCAGGCCACATTTTATGCACCCGTGTTATTGCGACCAGAGCCCAATGACTACTGGAATTACAGTTGTTCTTACATCCCAGCATTTTTCAATATCCTCTCCAAGAAGGTGATTTTTCTCTACCATTTCTTTTTCTTCTCTGGCTATAATGTGGTCATTGGGTACTGCTATACCTATTAAAGTAGCCTTTCTGTTCTCCTTGTCTACCACCACTATATCTGGTTGGTTTGCTAGGACGTGCTTGTCAGTCCGGATGTAGAGGTCCCAGAGGATCTTGGCGTGGTCATTTTCATTGACCTTACAAGGAGTTCCCCCTCCCCGGTGTTGTGGTTTATTAAGGCCATACTCATCACATAGACTTCTATACACAACACCTGCAACATGATTATGCCGCTCAGTGTATGCGTTTCCTGCTAGCTGCTCGCATCCACTGGTGATGTGTTGTATGGTCTCAGGTGCATATTTGCACGGTCTGCATCTAGGATTGTCTCTAGTGTGATAGACCTTTGTTTGGAGTTGCCTTGTTGGGAGCACTTGCTGCTGGGCTGCCCTGATCAGCGACTTTTTATTGGTGGTTAGGTTTCCTCTGTTCAGCCACATATATGTCTGGCAAAGGTCGCCAACCTCAGATATTGGTCGGTGGTAAGCACCATGAAGAGGTTTTGTGTGCCAGTCAATTTCCTCATCATCAGGGCGAAGCTCCATTGTAAGAGCAGCTTATTGGAAGTCAGCTGGCAACTTGTCTGAAGTGGCCATGGAGGCTGCATAGGGTTTGATGCTTTGTTCTTCCTCTTTCACTGTCTGCTGTACACTTTTGAGTCCCCTACCGCCATACTTCCTATCGATATACAATTTAGTAATATCAGATTTTGGTTTGGGGGCTTCAAGCATAGTCAGCTGTTTTCGAGTTGCTCTGTTTCCTTGATGGCTTCCTCAGTTCACTTTGTTATGCCTGCTAGATATCTTATTACTTGCAGTGCGTAGGTGTTTTTTGCCATGACTTGGTTCTTGGGATTGAGCTGACTCCTTAGGACCTGTCAAAGGCGTTTCTTGTATTCAGTAATGGTTTTTTGACGTACCTCGGCTTCGTGGTTGATGTTGCTTTGCATAATCCCTAAGTACTTGTGCCCTTCTTCTATATCTTTGATGGTACCGTTTGGCATTTTCAGGGCATCTGTGGGCATGGGTCATCTTAGGACATCTTAGGGCATCTGTTCACCAGTTCGACGCCTTATCCAATAGGCCACAGAGAATGAGTGGTTTACTTACCAATATGCTTGCCAATTTACTTGCCAATTTAAATCGCTATATGTGTGCACATACCCGACGACTGTGCATACTACGCTGGGTGATTGCATAAGTGATTGTCATTAGTTATTGTCATTGTTATTGTCATTCTAGTAAATATGTGAATGAATGTTCATGTAGTTTGCCAGTTCTTCTTAAGAACTAGCCTTCCAGATTTCTCATTACAAAAGGTCATTACGGTGTCCCAGCAGTATACCTGAGTGAGGTATATTAGCTAATCAATGTCCCTTTCTTTGTTAGCGTACAGTTTGATGTCATCCATGTAGAAAATGTGGTTTATCTTGGTGCCACTTTTAAACTGGTACCCATATTGAGTCTTCTCCAGCATATTGCTTAGAGGGTTTAGGCATATGCAGAAGAGCAGCGGTGATAAGGAGTCACCTTAATAGCTGCCTCGCTTAACTTTTTACACTCGTCAGCTTTTTGCCATTAGCCTCCAGTTCCGTCCTTCATTTGGTCATTGACATCTTGATGAATGCCACAAGAGCAGAGTGAATATTGTACAAACTGAGGCACTCAAGTATCCAGCTATGGGGAATTGAGTCATAGGCCTTTTTGTAATTGATCCAAGCCACGGCAAGATTGGTATGCTTTCTCCTGCTGTCTTGACAGACCGTCTGATCCACCAGTAACTGATGTTTGGCTTCTCGGGTGTTGCGCCCAATTCTTTTTTGAGCACTGGTCATCTATTGACTCATGTGCTCGTCCAGTTTGTATGCAACTATTCCTGAGAACAGTTTTCAGGTGGTGGGCAAGCACGCTATTGGTTGATAGTTCTTGGAACGCGGCCCCTGCTTTGGATCTTTTATCAGAAGTACAGTTCGTCCTTTGGTCAGCCATTCTAAATGGTTACCTTGTTCTATTAGGCATTCCATCTGCTTAGCCATTCTAGTGTGAAGTGATGTCATTTTCTTCAACTAAAATGCTAGAACCATGTCATGTGCAGGTGCTGCCCAGTTCTTCATATGATGCACTATGCACTTGGTGTCCACTTCGCTGACGGTTAGTCCTTGCTGAAACACAATGTGTTGATGGCTCTCTTTAAGCCTCTTCAGCCAATTTGCAGCCAAAGGTCAAATTGCATGTCTTCTTCAACCTGCGAGTCAACACCAGATTGTGTATGTGTGGCAGTGTATGTTGATATGCACTCTTCGTTGGTTGAGGTTACTTAGGTGACCTTTCCCTAATTTCATCTACCTCAAGTTCCGATATGAGGTGCCGCTTGATTATGTTACTCCTTTGAGCTACAAGTTGCTTAGCTGTTAGTGGCAATTCAGGGTGCATGTTATCCACAGTTGACGCATCCTTCCCATTTAATCCCACTTTTGAGGTTCACTCATAAATTAGCACTGCATGAGGTCCGTGTTATCAGTTCGAGTTCATTTCATCATTTTTGAACCAGTAGCCCATTTTTGACTGCCTTTTCCTGGTTTAGCTACAGGCAGCGCAGACCTTGTTTGACCAGGCAACGTCCGAGCCAGCATGTCTTTGGTTATTGCACTCACCATAAAAGTGGTAGACGTTATACAAGCAAGGGTATTGTCTAAGGACCGCCAAAAAGTGTAGTTGTTGGAGTTTGAAGACCTAATGATCACTGTCCCGATGCCTTACCAAGTGCACTATCTGTCCTGTATCTATCCTGTATATAAACTATATATATATATATATATATATATATATATATATATATTGGGGCACTAGGCGCAATAACACCGGCGCATAAAATGTGGCTTGCCCAAACACCAACAACAATCAACTCAGGTGAGTTGCAGAAAAGTGCGCTATTGGGAACAGCTAAGATCTCCAAACTCTGCTTTCCAAAATCTCTCTGCTCAAACTCCCAGGTCTCTGGTAGGGGACCCGAGTTAGAGCAGAATTTACCACCCATTCGAGGTAATCGGGGTGAGGAAACAATTTTTTTATATAACTATATATATATATATATATATTTATATATGTATTTGTACATATATTTATATATTAATATATATATATATACATGTATATATCACATGTATATATCTGTCCACTTAGAATAGAAACATTTGACATATTTAATAAAGTATCATTTCGCATACTTGGTATATAAGTCTATTATATACTTGTTTTGCGAGCATCTCATATAGTTAGCATAGGATCATCTCATATATTTAACCCTTTGGCAGGAGAAACGACCAAAATGTTGTTTACCGGTTGCGTGGGGGAAACTCCATTTATGTCGATTTTGGTAGGCCTTTATAAAGCTGTCGCCTAGTAATGTTAAACAAAGGATATGAACGCTAGTAAGTTTTAAATATCATCCACAAAATATTGGTCAATGGCTTACAATATGAAATGATTATCTGAGAGGCGTTGCTTTGTGCTAAAAGCTAAACAAATCACGCCTCTTTGGAAAAGAACAAAAGTTGGAAAAACCAGTCAACATCGACTCGACTTTCAAAACGGTAAAATAAAAGATTAGTTGATCTTGCGATTGTTAGTGATTTTTTGTCTGATAAGAATAAAATTAATTCAAATGATAGAAGTGGTTTAAACCTTTTGGACTTGCAATGTACTTAGAGTATACAGAAAAAACGATCGTAATGGTGGATCTTGGTACTATCATGGTAACTATAATATTATGGCTACGTTATAGCGTTTGACTCCACCAAAAAAAGATGCTTCCAAGCAATTCATACAGGAACAATTGCGCATGGTTGTATTTTTTTGAGTAGTAGATATGTGAATGAATGTGTATATGTTTTAATGTTTATGCAGCTCATATATCTGGTATAGAGACATATTTTATACTTGGTATAACAGCATCTCATACACTAGGTATATGAGCATATCACATGCTCAGTATTGGAGCATCTTATTTACTTGGTATATGAGCATCTCATATACTTGGTGCAAGCCCACCTCACATAATTAGCATTAGCATCTTATATACTGAGTATATGATCATCTTCTATACCTAGTATAGAGACATTTCATATACCTAATACAGGATAATTTTGTTCACCTGGTATATAATCCTATTATGGTATATACTCGGTTTAAGAGCATCTCATATATCTGGTAAATGAGCATCTCAGATAATAAGTGTAGCAACATTCCATGTACAGTGAAACTTCAGTTCTCAAATATAATTTGTTCCAAAAGGTTGTTAGAAAACCGAGTTGTTCGAGATCCAAAAATATTTTTCCTATTGGAATATATGTATGTAAATTTTAATCGGTTCAAAGGCAAAAAAACAACTTCTGTAAAGTATTTTTTCATCATTTTACACCATAAACTGTAATGTATGCTGCATACTATTAATAAAAAGGGGTAGATATAGATCATGTTAAATTATAATGAAAGGCCTTCTGACTATGATGATGGAAAAAGAAAACTAAAGTAAACATTTTGTATGTGTTGCTCTCAAAACATCAAATACATTAAAAGTTAAAATACAATAATAAAAATTGCCGAAATTGGTAATTTCGGCAATTTTTATTATTGTATGAAACAGGTATTATGGTAATGAAACAGCAAAAAATGCAACAGATCAGTTACATCAAAAATCGCAAAATATAGAAAATATAAACAGCAACAACACGTTTACTTGGCATCTTTGAAAGCAAAACCTTCTTCGAAACATTTTAGGGTAACTCGACTGGAGGAGTTGTCTCTAGCAAATATTTTAGATAAACGAGGCGTCATCCCAGATGATTCCTCTCTTTTTATAAAGAATTTGTGAAATGTAAATTGCTTCTCCGTTGGTTAACAAATGTTTCTATGCTGTTTCCGGAGCTATTCCAATGAGCATGCCATAGTTTTGTCGAGAACCGAATTTATGTTAGAGGTCGGAAACAAAAAAATCTCAAAATCTTGGGTCAAAAACCGATTTGGTCAAGAAACAAAGTGTGCGACAACCGAGGTTTCACTGTACTTAGATTAGGAACATTGTATATGTTTCTTATAACATCATCTCATGTACATACTTGGTATGGGAGCATTTCATATACTCGGTATAGAAGCTTTTTATATATTTTTAATATGACCATTTCTTGTACTTTCTTTACCAGCATTCTATATATGAAGTATAATGCTTGAAAGTCTAAGTGATGAATGTTAATTTTAATTTAATTTTTGAAGTGGTCTCACTGCAGCTTCCATGATGAACTAATTGGATTATGAGTAACTCTTGTATAAGGTTAACAAACACTTTGATGAGAAGACTACATGTTTACAAACATATTATCACTTTATTCTTATATGTGACTCCTGTAGTGATATAGAGCCCAGTTTATGGGATACATAATATATTATATCCCACATGTACCTAGTAGGTTATGTTGCATTGACCAATTTGTGTTTTCTCGTTTACAGAGGTACTCCGAGGGAACACAGTGATAGCGAGTAGACATACTTACACCCCAACAAAAGATGATAGAGATGGGCTCACTTTGATATGCACGAATACAGCTCATTCAAACCTTGAGAATGTCTACCCTGATATTGTCAAACAAGAAATTACTCTGGATCCACGCTGTAGGTCTAAAAGTGTTTAATGCATAACAATAATACTCCGTGTTCATAAAATGAGAGGATAACAAAACTAGAGCTGGTAGTTTTAGCACTAATTAAACCATATTTTATGTTTCAATCATCACACGACCAAACATGAGCGCAGCGAATGTTTGGAAGCTTTAGGATAAACGCATATGCGCACACAACTCCCAAAAATTATCCAACAACGGCCATATCCAAACCTTTGAACCAAAATCCCATCAAAAAAATTAACCTTTTTTGTTTGGAGTTGTAGTATAATAATGATTAAAACACATATAAACCTATTCAAATCAGCTACCAAGTCTTTGAAAAGAGTTGACAATACCCCAAAACTTACCCATCTGATCGGATTATACATAACTAGAATAATAATTTGGCCTAAAATTGCCGTTGAAACCTGACAAGCCTTTTCAATCCACAACTTAAGACCAGCCAACAAAACGCCCCTGGAGCCGTTCGTCAGATAGTAGAACCATAAAGCCGAGCGCATTTCACGAGAAAAATGTGCACAATTCATTTGTCAATGGCATTGTCCAATTGCCGAAATTTTCTGTAATAAACGTAGACCATTTGATGATTAAACCGTAGACCAATTTACAGGTACGAAATTGTGGTACACAGTATATCAGCCTATGTTTTTGTCCAATTACCGAAGGTTCCATTAAATTATCTAGAACATTAGCCAACTTTTTTACACTTTGTGTAAAAGCTAGGGTAGAACTCCAATGCACCTTTATGACAAGAAAAAAATTTTTTTTTGCTCCATTTTGCAGAAAACTTCTTGACACACGCGAATGCTAATACTTGCTGTCTGTTACAGATCGCTGTCAAAACAATTCTAGATTCAAAACAACCAGCTTTCAAACTTTGTATATTAATTACACAACAGCTTGCCGTTTTACTTCAAATATTGCATTTCTCCTATTGCATGGAGATAGATAAACATACAGTCAAACATGGATAACTCGCTCTCGGATAGCTTGAACACATGGTTAACTCGAACAGTTTTGTTTGGTCCGTTTCCACGATAAATTGTTTCAAATAACTCGTACTCAACTTTGTTAGATCTAACATTTTTCTGACAAAAGGCTACTGAGACGGTTGTTATCGCTTTAGAATATCACTTTATTCCTATCCATAGAGATAAACCTCAGCTCTTAGTAGCTCGTAGGCCTCATTATCACCGTCATTGGCAAAGCATTTTTGTCAACAAATTTTTCAAAGGTTTGGTGAAATTTGATTTTTACCAAACATCCGCTTGGCGATGGTCTTTGAAGGCACAAAAAAGCGAGGTAAATTTTGCATAAACTCCAAAAATAATCGGTAAATTTGATCTTGATTAAAAGGATCAAAAGAAAAAGATTTATTTTTTTGAGCATTTCCACAGCAACCAATTTTTGCCAATTTTAATCTGAAAATGTCCTGGCAGTCACATCACATAAAACAACAAACAAATATCAAGTGATAGAAAAATCTGTATACTTTTGTGATAAAACTTTTTTAAACTTCACATTAGAAGCATTAATTTAAAACAATCTATTCATCCTTTTGATTTAAAATATTTTTTGTAAATTTAAATGTCTCTACTAATAAATACTTGGACTTATTACAGTGCTCTAATAACTTGAACGCTCTGATAACTCAAACAATTTCACTCGATCCCGTGAATTTGAGTTATCAGTGTTTGACTGTATAATCTTTTTCTTTCATTATTACTGTTTGTTGTACATAATAACACTCGGTGCATTACAGCTACCATTGCATTTATCCTATTGCACTGCAGTGCTATTTTACTGCTAATATTGCATTTCTCAACCAGCAGTATCCTTTCTTTTTCCATTATCACTTTGGTGGTGGGCTGTACGACAAGTGATTTTCTAGTTATATGTTTTTTGATGTTGAATTGTTCTATTTAGTTACCAAAACCAACTTGCAGTCATAGTTTCAATAAACATGATAGGCTCGAAGCAAACCGAAACTGTGTAGAAAGTTAAACGATTAGACTATTAGATTGTTTTGTAGTTTGTTGCATCATGTATTTATTTTGTTTGCAAAAAAATATTATAAAAAAATTATATTTATTTATTGTCAAGGACTCAACAAATTGACAGGTATTTACTTCTATTGGTAAGTAGCTTGTTAACGTAACACGATCAGGGTTTATTTTAAAGATATTGACTTTGAAGAAGGACATTCTGGAGAACAATCTGTGACTCTCAACCCCGACTTTGATCAGACACTGAAATGCGGTCTCATTGGAGCTGGCATTACTATCACATGGGACTGTAATGATGTCTGTACGTCAAGGACTGGCAAAGAAACTGTTATTCCGGCTGATTCCGCAAGTGATGAAGATGAACAAGTAATGTCTTGTCATGGAACTGTTCCAGGAACAGGTATATTATGCATTATTACATAAGATATATACCGGACGAATGTCCGTATACCATAGAGTTACCATAATGTTTAGCTTCAGAGCTTGAGCTCACCAGTGAACTTTTACCAGCGCTTCTGATACAAATTAGTATTTTTGTTTGGTAAAAGAATCTTGGAAAAACATAAATGGTCGTCGACACTGATTGACTTATTTTGATTAGCAAAAATAAAACTGATCATGCAGTTATTTGCTTTGCTTATCTAAAAAGTATGCGCAATCTTGGTTGTTTTTTTATTTTTGATATGTATCAAAATGAGCTCATATAGGCATGTTGCATCAAAAACCAATATTTTCAGAATGTTTCATACTATATTGTAGTAAGACGGAGACAAACGCTTATTTAGGAAGTTATCCAGTACATGTATGAAAAGACACTGTACATGTACATGTAACTTCTGAATTCTTTGATAAGATAATTCAATTGTTAAAATCACTAATATTTAAAAATAATATGAGTTTGCCAATTTTAACTTTTATTGAACAGTAACTAGTAAACATGTTAAAGTGTTGAGCTAATGTTGTTAACATAAACTAGGCAATAACATTATTGATAGCGACCTTTGGGAACCCAACACTGAATGTTTGGAAGCCTCCAGCGTATAGGTGTCAAACAGATGCTAGCCATTGCATGCATTCAATTTTGATATTTGCTATTCAACAATATGCAAATTTAGTTTTTGATGTAGTTGATCAAAAAGCGACCTTAAACCACCTACTTAGCAATCTGTGTGAGTTTAGTAGAAAAATACAAGTTCTGGTTAGTTCACACTCAGTTTCAAGCACAGCTATTTTGTTTGGTTTCTTCAAAACTTTACCTATGCTATGCTTTGTTTGCCTGATAATAGTAAAAACAAAAATATGAAATTCTAAAAACGAGGTCATATGATACATTTACATTACCATACTTTGTTCGATAAAATAATGTGGTGACATTTGCTAACCTAGCGAGAGAGAAAGTGAGAGAGAAATACCACACATTTAGCATTTTTTTGTGTAAAATAGATTAAAACGGAGCACTGCAATGTAGTCTAATAAGAAAATTTTTATGACTATTATGTCATTCATGCATAACTGTAGACTCGCGCACCATGCTGATCTATTTTTAACATTTGTTTCACAATTATATGAAGTTACTACAGTGTCTCACAGAATAGCCAAGCATTGCGCAACACGCTTAGCAAATTACACATTAACACTTGTCTGCTAAAAATAGAGCGAGTTGCATTGTTTTAGACTCACTCACCCTTCGCTAGACAATTATTACTTTACACAAATCTTAGCTCCATACCTTCATACTTTAACTAACTTTGATTCTTTACACACATATCATGTTGTCAATTCTATTCAATGACAAAGTTTGCTTTTACAAGTTCTTATTTTACTTGTTTTTCTTTTCTGATCTTTAACCTGAAGAAGTGTTGACATCTCTAGTCTTTATAATAGGGTTGCAATCTATGAAGGAAAATTTCAATATCAAATGGCGATCGGATGGTGCTACCCCTACCAACCCAGCTGGAGCAGATAAAAAAGATTCAAGTCTCGGAGCTACTATTGGAGGTGCCGCCGGTGCGGGTGTACTCATCATCGGAATGGTTGCTTTGTCAGGATTTGCGATAAGAAAACGAACAAGTAAGAGCAACATATTTTATTAATAGCTATTTTATTTTGTATCACATGGGCACATACTATTGTGGGAAAATGAATTTACATGTAGACAGAAAGCCAGATGGTATAGTGACGATCTTGGTTTTATTCAAATACCTATTTTTAAACTTGTAGCAAAAGTGTAATTTGTTTAAAATAGTAAATTAGCTTACACTACTAACTATAATATTTCTGGTAAAGCATTAAAAATGATTTTAAGGTTCTTATATGGTAGCACTTTAAAATAATTTTAAAGTTTTCCTTTTGTAAAACTAGTATAACTTTTTTAAATTCAGGACTCTGGTGTGACTACTATTCAACTACTACATTTATACAAAAACTCTTGAGTCATAATTTTAATAAAGAATGCTATTATATTATTAGAATATGTTATAATTTATTATATGTTGCAGTATAACATTATATGACTTTATTTTTAGGTAAGTCTTTCAACTCAAATAAAAAAAATTAGGTCACTTGAATTTCAGTTCTTATGTGACAGACTAGAATTCATGTAGCCATTGCCAAATATGTAAGTTAATTTTTACCAGTTACATTCACACTAATTTTTTTAAGACCAGAAACGGTTTGTTTATAAATGTATATGAAAGCGCTTTGCTCAACAACAGGGTGGTAATATACTGTTTTGCTTGAGTCTATACCAACCGTACATGCTATTTTCAGCTATTTAGTACAGATAATTTGTTTAGCATAAGTACTTACGCATAGTTATTTATCTATTTACCCTATTCTTTCATAGTAACAATTCTAGTAAGAAAATTGTAAGTAATGAATCTGTAGAGCTGATACATTTTTGATATGTTGTTACTAAACTGTACTTTTTATTGAAAGTTAATAGAACTAAGTTTTTTTGCAGATGAAATTTAATGTTTTAATAATCAATCATAGAAACTCACTACAAGTGCAACAGTGTGAAATCTCTCATTTTTCACCAAAGAATAGAAATATTTTATGAAAATATAAAGTGTTACGTATTTGTAAAAAGCTGTTCTTTATTTGCTGGTTACAATAAGTGAACTAACATGTAGTTTTAACATTTAGAGTTGAAAGGTTTCTGCAGTTCTGTATGCAGCAAAAAACATTAACTCCAGAGTTATTCCAAAATATGGAATAACTCTGGTGGAATAAACTCTACAGAAAAATGATATTTCTTTCATATGTTTGTTTGTCATTTTGTGTGTAAACTAGTATCTTCTTCAGCCACTCTCTAACCCAATCATGTTGATGATATCAAATTATGTACACAATAGGTAAAATGGAGGATCAAATTGCTGGAGCTGGAGTTGCTGGAAAGAATGCACAAGGGTTTGTATCCGGTCTACCTATTTTATATCAGAGATTGTTACTTCCTCTGTTTGACTTGTGTACAAGGTAGAAAGTACTAAGTGTAAACTACTAACTTACCAGCTAGTAAACTAATAGACAGTGATTAAAAATTTTTTATCAGGAAGTATGTCATTAGGAGGTATCATACATCGTCTTTACTATAATACTACATGTAAATCCGACTGTCCAAAACTCTAGTTGAAGGCACTAGTTAGAAAGTTACACACAATAAAGAGTAGTTAGACATTACGCAAGAAGATTGCATTTTATGGGATTCAAACTCCCGACATTCAGTTTAGTAAATCAACACTTTAACAAATATGAGTCAACTGCTTTCTGGTAATTTTATATAATTGTGCAAATAGTTATTGTTTTTGCTTTTCCGCCATACCTGATAATTTTTTACAGCACACCACATTTCCACGTTACTAGGAATCAATAATTAGTGAACAGTAACATTTTATACAATACTTCACCATATTATTTTAATTTATCAATTCAATAAATACATTACTTAGTCCATAGTTTTCAAAATTTCAAAAACCAACAGCTTTACTTTATTCGTAATTCACAATAACAATTTTCCGAACATTTTTCAGTAGTTTATTTGATTAAAATAAAAAGGAGATCGTCAATTCTCAAAGTTGATAATTTCATAAAATGCAGGGCAACTCTGTTTTAGTGTAAGTCGTAAAATCCTGAGTAAATTGCTCTCCCATACTGTATTCTTGGGTACTGTTCACACTATCTTAAAGATTGTTAGCCACAGTTGTGTGGTTAAGACTATGTCTTCCCCCAATAGTTCTTGTGTTTCACCATTTTAATTTACTTGAAAAATATGTTTTCACTTCAAAAACGGTGGTCCTTCTTTGAATCAGGTGATAAGGAGAACAGAATGAACAACAAAAATGACCTACCAACAAAACTAAGTAACTCACTAATGTCGTTTTTCTCTCTAAACAAACACAACAACGATTATTCAGTTCGCAAGTTGAAAGTAGTTCGTAATGGTCCGCAGTGTTTAGCCACAGTTATGTTGAATACTATTTTAGACATTTTCATGGGACGGTTTTGCAACCTTGATATAGTGAAATTTTAGACTGTGGTAACGCAAAGACTCTCTGTTCTAAAACTCAGATATGACTACCTGATTCAACAAACCACAGGTGGTTTATTGAAAGCCAGTTGAAATAAATTAACATTTTTTTAGGTTCAGGCTCTGGTTTAACTCAGGTAGTTTTAAGGATGAGAATCTCAGATAGTTTAGGGGTCAAAGGTCAATATAAGCTGTAGTTACTTTTTTCCATATAAACTTGATAATAGAGAAATCTTTTTGTCTCAGTAAACTATTAAGGTCAGCCAAAACTGGTCCACTATATAACAGTTTTTTGCCCCACTTCATGGGAAGTCATATTTAATAATTATTGTAAATACATTGTACTTCGGTTTCGTAGCAACAAAATTTCCCTTTTGAAATAAGACTGCACTGTCAATGCAAATATATCTTTGTGTTTTATGTTACCACACTACATGTAGATTTTGCATGGTCTGTGTTGTTTATTGTAGAGCTTCAGAACCTCATACAAAACCAACGGCTGTTTAATTTTACCGTAAAGCAGATTCTTCTTTTCACCAAAAGGTAAATTTATTTAGCTTTTACTAAACTCATCAACTCTTTTGAATCTTTCATTTTAAAAAACAATTTTGTGAGACTAAACTTATTAAATATTTGCTCTGTTTAAAACCTCGAGGCTGTAAAGATTATATACAGTCTGTAAAATTTCTTTTATAACTCAAACATAATCGCAGACTGTTTATACACGGGCCGTTATATACTTTGGGGTGCCCTTTTGCTTCTATACCTCAAGCACTGCAGATTATAAAATCTTTGATAGAGCATAGTTTTTGATGAATTTTTTGAGATGTTCAGTTGCTGTTTTTATTTAATATAATTATTGTATTTATATAGTAGTTTGCCTCTTTATATAAGACTTTCGCACCGGCTGATTCCAACCACAGGTTGCAGCATTTGACAAGATTTTATATGAAATAAAGGCAAAAATCAGCTGAGCAAAAATAGGGAAGTTACAGTTTTAAGATACACGTATGTCAGAATTTTGTTTGGTGTCAAACTCTTCTGTACGTACCTATGATATTATATCTTAGTGCTAGAGCTTTTGCATCAAATTAGTCTGCAGAAAGTGGTCTCCAATTAAACTTTTAGTATTATAACATAATTGTGCAGGAAAATCATGTGGTACCACATATTATGAATATGTGGTGGAATCTCTAATAAAATGCATTAGGTCTTAAAATCTGTTTTAATTTTGTGTTGTCATATTGAGGAGTTATGGTAACTGGTGTTAAGACCATGATTTAACAAAACTTTTAACTGCATACATTTGTTGACAAAAAAAAAATTTATTTTCAATCTTCACTTTCACCTTATTATTTTCAGAGTGAAATTCATGCAGTGATCAGTCTGGGAGCCAATTATGATGACCAGTCAAGAGTCAAAGAGGCAAATAAAGATGTCAAGAAGTTACCATGATTTTAAATGTTCTTATAATTTCTTCTTATTTGTTTGTCACGTCAACCAGCGGTAGTCTAAAAAACTCATGTCTTTCTTTTTTGTTGTCTTCATTCAATAAAGTGATATACTACTCCTCTCAATTCATGAATCCCTCAATCCATTTTTTTGTTGGTTTTATTCAATAAAGTGATCTACTATTCCCCTCAATCCATGAAACTGTTTTAGCTGATGAATAATGATATAAGAGCGTAGCCTTACATAGCTAGTAAACAGCTCTTTATATTTTATTATCAAACTAATTCTATGTACATTTAGTAACTCTTATATTTTAGGTTATTTATTTTTTATTTATTTATTAATATGAGAAAAGAGATGTTAGAGTGGCCTGATAAAGCTCAACTTGCTACCTCCGGTTTATTTAGTTTGAAAAGCGTTGTCTGGCTCTATTTGCACAGTTGGCAGAATTTTTGTTTTCCTTTAAAAATGTGCCACAACCTATCTGATTGAAAACTGTTTTTACATACATTAAAAATAATTGCTGCAACCAAAGCATTTATTTATGTATTGTAATTATGAACATTGTAAACGATGCAGGCTAAATACTCCTAATACATCTGAAAGAAATTCTATGCAACTTGGAACTTTATGGTAGTATGGTAATCAGCATTTCAACTGCAGCAAAATACAAAATGGAGTTTTATAGGTGTAGTTTTAAATTTAAGGGCACCTATCGCTTATTTCTATACAGCCACTTCTGTGACATTAAAAATCTGTATAGCTTGATGGCCACCATACATAAAACATTGATCTATGTTTTGAGACATGATTTTCTCTTCTGTTATTGATATTTTTGTAGAATATACAGTATATACATATATATATATATATATATATATATATTTATATATATATATATATGTATATATACATGTACATATATATATATACATATATGTATATATACAGTATATATTTATATACTGTATATATACTGTAAATATATACTGTATATACTGTATATATATATACTGTATATATATACAGTATATATATTTTGTATATATATAAATATATATATAGTATATATACAGTATATACAATATATATTTATATACTGTATATATACTGTAATTATATACTGTATATACTGTATGTATATATATACTGTATATATATTGTATATTTATTTTGTATAAAGATATATATAGTATATATACAGTATATACAGTATATATTTATATACTGTATATATACTGTAAATATACACTGTATATACTGTGTATATATATATACTGTATGTATATACTCTATATATATACTGTATATATGCTATATATATCTATATATATATATATATCGATATATATATATATGTATAGTTATATATATACTGTATATATATATATATATATATATATATATATTTATATATATATATATATACATATATATATATATATATTGGAGTGCATCGCATGAAACATTTTTGTAGCTTAATCACTAAATTTTTACTTTTTTCTTAATATTTTTATATATATATACTATATATACTATAGACTATAATATATACTATATATTTACTATATATATTTATGTAAAAAAAATTGTTTCCTCATCCCGGATACCCGTATGAGTGGTATATTCTGCTCTAACTCGGGTCTCCTACCAGCGACCTGGGCGTTTGAGCACTCGCTTCAAGATCTTAGCTGTTCCCAATAGCGTACTTTTCTGCAACTCACCTAAGTTGATTGTTGTTGGTATTTAGGCAAGCCACATTTTATGCGCCGGTGTTATTGCGCCCAGTGCCCCAATGACTACTGGGATTACAGTTGTTCTCACATTCCAGCATTTATCAATCTCTTATCCAAAAGGGAGATATTTCTCTATCTTTTCTTTTTCTTTGCTGGCTATATTGTAGTCATTGGGTACTGCTATATATATTATAGTAGCCCTCGTGTTCTCCTTGTCTAACACCACTAAACCTGGTTGGTTTGCTAGGACATGCTTGTCAGTTCGGATGTAGAAGTCCCAGAGGATCTTAGCGCGGTCATTTTCATTGACCTTACCAGGAGCTTCCCACCAGTGTTGTGGTTTATTAAGGCCATACTCATCACATAGACTTCTATACACAACACCTGTGACATGATTATGCCGCTCAGTGTATGCGTTTCCTGCTAGCTGCTTGCATCCAGTGAATATGTGCTGGATGGTCTCAGGTGCATCTTTGCACAGTCTGCATCTAGGATCTTCTCTAGTAGATAGATTTTCGTTTGGAGTTGCCTTGTTGGGAGCACTTGCTCCTGGACTGCCATGATTAGCGACTCTGTATTGGCCGTTAGGTTTCCTTTGTTCAGCCACACATATGTCTGGTGAAGATCCCCAACTCTAGATCTTTGTTGGTGGTAAGCACCATGAAAAGGTTTCGTGTGCCAGTCAATTTCCTCATCATCAGAGCGTAGGTCCGTTGTAAGAGCAGCCGATTGAAATTTAGCTAGCAACTTATCTGAAATGGCCATGGAGGCTGCATATGCTTTGATGCTTTGCTCCTCCTCTTTCATTGTCTGCTTTACACTTTATATATATATATATATATATATGTAAAGTATATTTATATATACATGTATATATAGTTTATCAAAAACTACAGGTTAAAATTATTACTATTATCAGTTTTATGCAATCGCGTTGCAATCTTCAGGTAGAATGACTAAATTGTATAATGTACAAGCTACATGTACATTATACAAGCTCATTCAACATTACCAGCTCACTTGAAGGTTGACTTGCAACAAAATTCACATTACATTTATTTGATATGAAAAGAGTCGCCATGTCTTTCTCTGTTGTGTTGTAGGTGCAAAATATGTGAGAATGTGATTACAAGCTTGTAAAAGCCCAAAAACGAACAGTTAATTTTGGATTCTCTTTCCAAAACAGCTCAATTGTGACGTAGCTGTGTTAGATGATTTATGTTTACACTATCATGCAACCTTGTTCGTCAAAATATTTCACAAATATACATCATGTATTCAATGAAACCATGTCTATTGTTCTTACGTGTCTGTTTTATCGTCATTTTAATGCTGTCACTTTTAGTAGTGATATGTTATAACTAACCGAAAAAATTTGTTTAATTTTTTACTGTTAGCTTGAAAGAGTACATATCATTGTCTGATAATCATGACGAGCCTGTTGGTCGTTTGTGATAATTGAAAAGTGCTGTAGAAATTATTTGCGAAGTATTGAGCTACATGATCAGATTACAATTTGCCGACTAGACCAAGCCGAAGCAAACCTGTAAAGTAGCGAGCTTCTATATTTGATACGAGGTTCTCGGTAAAACCCGAAGTGTTTGTCCTAAACTAGTGCTACGATAAGTTTTATATCGAGCTTTTTCTTGCCCTTTCATTTCACTGGAGAACATCACGTGACAAGATTATAACCAAATTTCATGGCTACGTCAGAGAAATAAAAAGATTCCAATCTACGGCGGCTTTTTGTTTTTGAGCTTTTAAGAGCTTGTAATCACAGTTCCACATTTGTGGCACCTACAACACAACAGAGCAAGACATAGCGAATCTTTGAAACCAAATAACTGTAATGTGAATTTAGTTGCAAGTCAACCTTTAAGTGACACAATAGCCTAATAAAAAACTGCTTTACAAACCATATTTAGCATCTCTGAACAAAAAAAGCAAAATGCTTCCTAAGTGTAGGCATGCCACAAGGTCTTTATTAAGCAATTGTATCACTTGAGAACATTTCTTAATTATATATCTTTAAAACCATGATTTACAAGCTACGTATATCTATAACTCTTAATAATTTGTTTTAGACTGCAGTTGACAAAAAATGTTCACAAGCTACATCTGTAACTTTTAGTAATCCCTTCTAATTATTTCAACCATCTGATTATGTATACATTACATAGAGTATATTCTATTAGGGAAATTTTATTTGATGAGTGCAGTCGGTTAAACTGTGTGAAGCTAAATAATAATAAATTGTTGCCAGTTTGTTTAGTTCTACAGTTTAATACATTTTACATATGCTCCGCCTAGCGTTGAACACTTTTCATTAGAGGTTGCGAACAACCAATTTAACAGGTTAATCCCACAAAAAAACGAGCGGAAGCGAAGTATGAGAGTTTAATGATAATGCATGCGCACACAATTTACGAAAATTAATCATCAACAATGAGACGAACCCTTGTCTAGAAATTTCCTCAACTAATTTCACCATCGTTTTGTAGAGTCGTTAAAGTATAATAACAATACAAAACACATTTAAGCCTATTTAAATATGTTACCAAGTATTTGTAAACCATCGGCATTATTTCAAAACTTACTCATCTGATCGGATTATTCACAAACAGACAGATTAATTTGGACGAAAATCGCCACATAACGCTTGAAAAGCTTGGTTTAATAAAAATTAAGACCGGACTATGAAACGCCGAACGACAGAGATTAGAACGATAAAGTCGTGTGCATTTCACGAAAAAATAACGTGCACATTTCACCAGTCTATAGCATTGTCAAAGGTTTCTGTAATTAACGTAGGAGTACTGAAATCGTTTCATTTTTGCCGATTTCAAAGTAACTGACATTTTAGACTCTTGAGTACATTGATGTTCTAACTGATGTACAACGCAGTGTTTGTAAAGGAAATGACGATGATATTTTTTTCTAACGATTCTTATGAGATTTTAAGATTAGGAGATTATACATGTACTTATGAGATTGTAAAAACTATGACGTTTTTAAATGTAAACAAAATTGTTTATTGGTTTTACATTATTACTATATTAATAATATTGGTTATTCTAATAATATCAGTGCATTTTACTTCTAATATTGGCCAATATTGCATTTCTCCTATTGCAGGGGGAGAGATATAAACATATAATATTTTCCTTTCATTATTGCTCTTTGTTGTATATAATAACACCCACACCCTGTACATTACAGCTACCATTGTAGTTATCCTATTGCACTGCAGTGCCATTTGACTGCTAATATTGCATTTCTCAACCATCAGTACCTTTTTTTTTCAATATCTCTTTGGTCGTTGGCTGTATGACAGTGGAACTTCTGGTATATATATATATATATACACTGTATATATATATATATATATATATATATATATATATATATATATATATATATATATATACACTGTATATATACATTGTATATATATATGTATATGTATATATATACATATATTTATATATATTATATATATAAATATATATATGCATATAAATCTCAAAATTGGGCTGTTTGTATGTCCATCACTATGTCTGGCTATTGCTAGTAAAATCACTAAACTTCCAACACACTGTCATTAATGCTTAGGTTAAAAAATTATTTCATATTCAATTTAACTTACCTATGCAGGTACTTATATTAACAAACAATTTGTAAAACAAATACGTACATAATTAAGTTAATTAATTAAATAACAAGTAATGTTTGTTTGTTTGTTTGTTTTATTTCATCAAAAAGTATGAAAACAGAAAAAAAAGAAAAAGAAAAGAAATAATGATGAGGCCCAAACTGCGCAGTAGCATTGCTAGTCAAGGCGCTGGGCCACAAGTTAACAGCAAGCAGCCAGAAACTATTTATTCACCGCTCAACAGGTACAGCTTGAGGGCACGTCTAAAAGTGGGCATACTCACAACCCTACGCAGTTCATCAGGCAGAGCGTTCCATTGTGCTGACTGCTGGTATGACATTCTGCGATGACCCGAAGCAGATTTAGAGGGAGGTAGCTTTAGATTTAAGGAATAGCAGCGAGTGGGATATTGATGAATGCGATGTGATTTAAGGCTGTAGAATAATTGATGAGACGCGATGAGAGTTCGAAATTTATAGAGTTTATTCACAGTCAGTATTGAAGATTTTTGAAAAAGTGGGCGGGTGTGTTCTAATTTAGGTTTTTTATGTAAAATTCGGAGAACTCGTTTTTGTAGAAGTTGAAGTTTGTTTAAGTATTTACCTGGGGCGTTTCCCCAAGCCTCAATACAGTAACTGAATTTAGAATGAATAAATGCGTTGTAAATTAAAACCAAAATTTTGTGGGGTAAATACCTTGAGCATTTATATAAGAGTCCTAACAAAGGTCTAACACTATTAAAAAGTTTTTCTATGTGAACCTTCCATGATAAATTTGTATCAATGTGAACACCCAAAAATTTTACACTTTCGACTTGGTTTAAAATTTTACCATGCAAAGTTAAAGCGGTCCTGGGGAATTCATATTTATTTTGATTGTTTTTTAATATCATAAAGTTTGTTTTGTCTACATTTAATGTTAGTTTGTTCATAGTACACCATTTTTGGATTTCATTCAGTTCATTATTTACTGCAGAAATTTGCTCATCTAAGTCTTTGGATTCTAAAAATAAGTTTGTATCATCGGCATACAAAATGGGAGTAAAAACTGTTAAAATGTTTGGTAAATCGTTAATATAAATTAAAAAAAGCGTAGGGCCAAGTATGGATCCCTGGGGAACACCACATGTAATGCTTAGTTCATCAGAGACAGATTGTCCAATAATGGTGACTTGCTTTCGTTGAGAAAGAAAGTTTTCCACCCATTTAATAGAATTTGAACTAAACTTTAGCTGTTTCAGCTTATATAAAAGAGTTTGGTGATCAAGGGTATCAAAGGCTTTACTAAAATCAAGATAGACTCCGAGTACGGATTTCCCATCATTAAATGCTTTTAAAATTTGATTTGTGAATTGAGTAAGAGCTAGTGTAGTGTTTTTATTTTTGAATGTGAATTAGATATTTGGATTTTCAAATTTGTTTGTCAAATAAGCATATTCATGATTGCATTAGTGAATCACCTTTTTTCAACTGCTGAATTACCTACTAAAATATCAGACAAGCATTTAATTAAATTTCAATTATAATCGATTTAGCAATCAACTTGCAGTCAAAACTGAGCTAATCATTGAACTACAAACTATCTTACCCAGGAGTTTTGCATAAAGTTCTGCTAATTAATAGTTTAACGAGTAATGTAATTATTCCAGTTATGGAGTAGGCTATATCAACAAATGACCACATCCCTGTTTGTTATACACGTATCTATAGACTGTGCAGCAGCACCCAATATTTTTACACAAACATAAATATAATGATCCTCTAGAAACACAACCAAGAAATTGGATGCAAATAAAAAACCTATCAGAACTCGAGCCTTTTATGTGAAACTTGTGATTTGACTTGAGGTTATAAAGGGTCATCTTGCTTCAAATTTTAAAGTCATTGACACCAATATGTAGGAGGTTTGCTTTCTTTCAAATAAACTATAATACAGCCATCAACTATAGAGCTACTGAAACTGGAAACACTTTTTGTTTGTTAATGTGGTGGCTTTCCCATCAAAGATTATATTAGCAGCCTAGTTTTTTAAAACTAACATTTTTTATTGGGTTATGAGAAAGTCCGACGACCAAACATGATGCAGAAACACTACTTTGCAAACAAATTCACCGACTTATTTTGATTGTAAGACAAAAGTGGCTCACTAGAACGGTAAATGCTAAGCTTTAGTCGCCACATATGAAGTTGTTTCCTGGAAATGTTTGCGAGATTGTTTACGAGGGTGCCTTTCGAATCACAGAAGCTCAGCATGCTAGGGTTTGATCAATTGGCTGGAACATATCTTCTTTTAAGGATTGTAATATATTATAACGTAAGGTACTCTGTCTTAGTGTCTTAACGAGATTATGAACACGCAGCACTATAACTTGTATTTATTTTAATGTTATTCAATTGACTTGCAGCAATATATAAATTGTGTCAAAGGGTTTTAAGGTAATAAGTTAATTATTGAAGCGCATTTAGTTTGATAACTTGTTACGTGGGCAGACCTGCCTACTCAAGAGTGGGCAATGCGTGAGATTTGGTTTTGGGGCAATCGGTGTATCAATGATAGTATATATAAAATTATGGAAATTGGGGCAAAACTTTCACGCATTTTCATTTTTTCTTTTGAGGGGTTGCGTGAGTCTCAAGCCTAATACCTGAGAGTTGGCAGGTATGTATGTGGGGGCATTAATATAGATTTGATAAACAATGTAAAGCATCACGAAGGGGCAGTTTTTTATTTGCTATAAACGGACGAGGAACGCACATATATGGTTTCATGTGAAGATGTTTTCATCACATGTAGTTTACAGTCTGTTTGACACCTTTTGTCGTGGTTTTGACATTGGTTTCACAAGAAGTTCACATTTTTGCACTTAATCACGTCTTACCTCATCATCAATTACTTACATTAGTTACATTAACTTACTTAAGTTATAGTCGCCTAGAGTTTTGGAACATTTGACAAAGTCAGACGGCTCTACTTTTTGAGTATTAAAGACAAATTTTGTTTGCTAACAAAATTATAGCCTGTTTTTTTAATTATGTCGTCAAACATGTGCCATCTGTGATGGGTGGACATAGAGAACTTATGCTAGGCATAATTAATCTGAAGCCTTGCACAACATGAGTGTTGAATGTTGAATTTTCCTTGCCATTTTATTCTATTTTGTTTTCAGACAGTCCCCTACTTACGAACATTCGAGTTACGAACAACAGTACATACGAACAGGTCTGCACGTATGTCCGCCGCTAATACTGACAGTATTACTGACGTATTAACGGCAGAAAGAGGCACTACTCGGAAGCACCACCCAGCATCAACCTTCCTCTGCCCAGTTCGTTGCAGTGCATATGTGCGTGAACGTATCTCCATTGCGCAAAGAACTTTGTTATTTTTACTGTACGTATTGTAAAGGACTTTGCCGGCCTTTACTTGGCACAATCTAGACCAACAATTAAAGAGAAGAGATTGCGTGTAGTTTCATTCAGCTTTTTATTAGCGAAGGGAATTTCACTAGCTGAGGAGCGTACGTCTATGTGCTCTGCTCAACTAAGTGAGCGCGCTCCTTTATATACAATAATATCAACCGTTCCGGCAAACGGTAAGAACACTGGCCAACAAGGTGAATAAATAGGACCGCTAGCATGTTGGTATGACAACATTATAAGTGATGAGAAGTGATAGTGTTATGACAGGATATCAAATATAACAATAGCATAATGAGTGAAACAACGATACAATAAAAGGACAACACATACAAAAAATAAGACAACGATAAGTGATAGCATAACGATTAAAAAAACGATATAATAAAAAGGACAACACATACCATAAATAATAAATGCAATGTCATGGCCCGGCATCCACTACAGTATTCTCTCAATTTTATTAAATATTTTTTTCAGCACAAACCAATGCAGGTTACTTATACGAGCCTTAAACACACTTATATAAACCTTCAATATATTTATATAGGCCTTAAACATAAATTATAGTACAATTTATAGCACTGAAGCAGCTTACAAATGAATTCACTTTACGAACAATCGTTCAAAACGTAACTCGTTCGTAAGTAGGACACCGTCTCTATGTTCAGTTTGCGTAGCTTTGCTTTGTCACGTAGGAACTAATTTGATTATTACTGGTTCAGGTACGAGTTAAGGTGTTAAGCTATTGTAAGCAATACTGATATTTACCAATAAAAGGTACTTATTTATTCTATAAGTCTAACAATTGAAATATACAGCTAATAAAATTCCAAACAATAATAGTAATGATAAAAGGTTAAAATAGCCAATAAAAGTTACACACTTACTCGAACAGTCGTCCATGTTTGCTTGCTCAGTCCATATGGCTACGAATTTCGACAGTCAAATGAGAGTCATGACAGTCCTTATATATAAAGGCTCGGTAGTTGAATTAGTGATGTATAAGAGGATCAACTAATGATGATGAAGGAAGCTCCATAGGTAGGGAAAAGATAGCGGCTTCAGAGGCAGAGGGAAGCAAGTGGGAGGCTCCAGAATCAGAGGGAGCCTCAGCAGGTCCTTGAAAAATAAGAGATAGACGGATCAACGCTGAGTAGTTAGAGCTGTTCTCTTTTATAGATGTTTCTGTTAGACTGTGAGGTGTTTAGGCACCCAGATTCCGCTATTTATGTTGCAGAAAGCTAGCAATTAAATGAACTTGTTTTAAGTACTTCATGGGAGTGTATTGATTGAAAATGATGACTAACTTCAATTGTCTCCAATTGGTCCTGCGTTTCAACTAATCTGGGAAATTCCATTCGTACGAAATTTCTGACCTGCCACACGGAGTTTCCCCACCACGGATTCGTACAAAACTAATTTTCAACTAGCCAATCATAACGCGGCGATAAATTGAAGCCAACTCCGTTTCAATCATTTGCTTCAGTACAAACATGCGGGTCAGATCTAAAAAAATAACGATTTGTGAGTTTCTAGCCGCAATTCCTAAATCGGTTGCGGAATATACACGTAAATTAATTTTGGCGCCTGCAATATAACTGCGCGTTAACAAGGTCGTTTCTACGCAACTACAAAACTGCTAATCCTAGTTGGACTGAGTAGTTGTAGTAGGCTGTTGTTGTAAATGGTTTTTAGTTTACTTTTGAATAGAGCTGGTACATTGATAATATATTACGAACTATTACATATGTACTAAATTCCAAAACGGTTATCTTGTATGACTACAGCAGATTTTGGCTTGCCCACAAAACCGTTTCACTTTTTCTTCTAATTACAATACAAATTTGAACCTGACTTTTCAGCAATTATTAGCCTAGCTACAAAACAGTTATATTTCTATTAAATACATATTGGAACCTGACTTTTCAGCAAATATTAGTCTAGCTACAAAACAGTTATATTTCTATTAAATAAATCCATTACGTCCATGGTACTACTGATTACATATAATCGCCAACACAGTTACACAGTTTACAAACCGAGTTAGGAACTGCGGGCTAGAAACTCACAAATCGTTATCTTTCTTAGATCTGACCAAACATGCGCAAAAGAAAACGGCCTTCAACATTCAACTAACCTTTTCAACCGACCAATCAAACAACGACTCGTAGGAATTTCTGACGTTTCGTCCAATTCAGGATTCGTTCATCGTGCGCAACCAACGATGGACGAATTCGTCCAAATGTCAATTCGTACAAATCGTTCCGTCCAAATTTTGCCGATTTCGTGAGAATTTTGTCTCGTGTGGCCCTACCTAAGTCTGATATATTTTACTGGTTTTCTAGAATGTCATTCGATGTCTCTTTTCTCATGGGGCTACATTCACAGGAGTTTTCTAAGCTACTTGTATATGAGTACATGATGACTTTCTTTATTGCTGGTCCTTCGATGTATTAGCTGTCATGTTCATTGTAGTATTGCATATGTCTCCGAAATGTAGGCATTTCTCCATTATGCTATCTACTTTTGTTCATACTTTCATACAATCCTATGAACGGAAAGTTTTAATTTTTTGGTGCCCAAGTCTTGCTAATCTTTCTCTTTCTCACCTGATGAAAGCAGACCTATCTTTTCCCTGAACAGATTGTGATTAACCAACAGCTAAGTACTCATCATACTACATATCATAACCATTAAGCTACACGGAATACAATGGATTCAATGAGCAAGTAGTCATTACATCAGTTAAGATACTTACAGCGCTTGCTTGGGATTAACAACTAGAACTCTTGATCATTACTCGTAGCGAGTGTTAAGCTGGCTCAATTTGCAGGTATTGTTCTAGTAAAAATTTTAGTATTGATCTAGCTTTCCAGAAAGTTACTCAAGTTCATTAGGTAATTATTCTATTATTTGTGCACCGGCAGTCATTTGGCTAGTGTACATGTATATATACACTCGCCGATTCCCCGACGTTGCACGGTTATTAAAGGTTGACTTGCAACAAAATTCACATTACTGTTATTTGGTATCAAAAGATTTACCATGTCTTGCTCTGCTGTATTGTAGGTGCAAAATATGTGGGTATGTGATTACAAGCTCTTAAAAGCTAAAAAACGTGTGCACAAAGTGTTTAATATAAGTACTTTTCTTGACCTGTGCACTTTACTTTACTCTTTCATTACTGCGCTAAATTCGTTATTCTGACTGAATTAATCTGAAGAATAGAGAAAACATAATATTATTATGCTTTATTATTTATTTTGAGGTGTTGACTGATGTTTTAAAAAAAGAATCAAGGCGATTAACCAACCGGAAGCTGAGATATAGCCAGCCAAACACAGGTCTACCAAAAAGCATAAGTGTTTTAGTAATCATCAATATATGACGTATGAAACCGACTTGTGTGCCATTGGTCAATTAAGCCAACTAATGCGCTCTCCTATAACAATCACGGCGTTTTAATTGGTTTAATCTTTGGAAGTATAGAACAGTCAAATTGGGCCTAACAATCATTGCTCCAAGAATTCCGAACCAGTTTCTCTGACGTGTAGATTAGTTTTAGAATAAAATAATTACACGCATCTATTATTTCGCAGCATTCTACTATCACTTTCTACAAATTATATTAGTTACATCATTTATTTTATACGCAGTTATATTATTTCTTTGTATAATATGCATTATGATTATTATATTAATCATAAAAAAATAATCATAAATAAGATAATAGATCAATAGAAAAATCAAATCAAAAGTTATCGTTTTCTTTTCTTACAACAAGAGTAGCACGGTCAAGTTATTCTTTTTAAGATTATGGCTGTAGTGAACTTACAGTCTGTTAATAGTGACGATAATCATGAAAATCAACTGAATGCTGCAGTAGATACACAGTAGAAAAATGATGAATGAACAAAAATTCACATTCCCATTTCTTATTTCAAATGAACTGCAATCGGGGATGTCGCATATAGACTATACACGCGCCGTTCGTTGAACAGAGGATCTTCGGAGCATATCGGTGGAGATCGAGTTAAAATTTGAAGCACAATAGTCAAAATCTGCTCTTCTGTTTTGAAAAATCCCGGCGAGGGGTTGTGGGCAAATGCCTTTACCACACAATGTTTGCTTGATTTTTCTGAGAAACCTGAGCTAGTCTGTAAATTATTTACTATCGCGAGAAGCGTTTCACATCTTGTAGCCAAAACAATCATTATACGTAACTGCGGTAAGGGTGCGCAACTCCGGCACATGAACATTAAGTCAATCTATACGTCACAGTTTTCGGGATTTTTGAAGGGTTTTCCTCTGATTCTTTATTAGGTAAACCTGTGTTTGGCTGGCTATATCTCAGCTTTTAGTGGGTCAATATCCTTGATTCTTTTTTAGAACATCAGTCAACACCTCAAGATAACTAATAAAGCATAATAATATTATGCTTTCTCTATTCTTTAAACGGGTTTTCGAAAAGTCGATGTACCGCTAGTATTTGTGCAATATCTCGAGAATCAATGCAGGTATTGTTTTACTGTAAAATGCATCTTACTCAGAACAAAATCCTCTACAAAATAAGTAAAATGGACTAGTGAATCCCACTCTCGCGAAATTTCTGACGCTTCCTTTACATCGAACGAATGCAGTGAATTTTGTATTGCCATGATGATAGCGATCAGGTTTTACTGTTTTGAAACATAAATGGAAATGGAACCGCTTGACAAAAAAGATTTTCAATTGGTTGCACTCAATTGGCAACAAGGTTTTTTTGTTGGAGACAAAATTTGATTGGTCTAGCTGATGTGTAGTCTTCGTAATGAAAAGAAAAGTAAAACTCTATTAATGATCCGATTCATTGACTTGCGGTCTGTACTTCTATCACCGCGACTGTCGATACATCGGCTCACAGTAGTAAAAAAACTAAGGGTGTATTAGTGGTGAAGCATTACTATAAGTCTCTGTAAGCTTTCTGTTTACCAGGGAACTAACAGCTAAAGTATGTCTAGTTATATAATATATCACCCTGTTAGTCCATTAAGTTGGTCTAGTTATATGATTCTTGTATATCACTCTGTTAGTTATGAAGCATGTCTAACTATATGAAATATGACTCTGTTAGTCATACATGTCTATTTATGTGATATATCACTCTGTTAGTCATAAATTATGTCTAGTTATGTGATATATCACTCTGTTAGTCATAAAGTATGTCTAGTTATGTGATATATCAGTCTATATCACTCACAATAGCTATTTGCCATTGATAGCCGTAGCCAGAACACCTATTATTCAAAGAGAGCAAATGTTGGTTCTCCTATTAACTAATTCATCTAGATGACTCCCACGAGACAGTCAACTTACCAGAGTCGTCTTCCCGTCACAAGAACTTGGCTGCAACAGTTCTCAAATATGGCGAGGAGATAAGCGCTAAAAACAGACAAACTGTATAGTTTGAGACAAAGTCGATGATAAAGATGAGTGATGAGAGAGAGAGGATTGCTCGACTGGAAAAGAGCTTAAGTTCAAGCAAAAGGCTTGGTGTATCTTTGTATAGGTCTCTTTAATACCATACTTTTCCGACTATTACACGCACCCCTATATAAGCCGCATCTGCGTTATTTTCAAAAAACTATAATAAAACAATACCTAGGCCGCACCTTTTGTATAGGCCGCAGAACTCAGGACAGTGCTTTTTAATGTGGCGACAACTTTGCTGGTTGAAACAGAACAGTGCCGTTAGGCACTGTTCCGTATTTAAGTTGCATGGCTATCTAAGCTGCATGGCTCAAAATATCAGTAAAAAGTAGCGGCTAATAGTCTGAAAAGCATGGTAGCATCTGTGCAACTGTTCATCTGCTTTGTTTATGAGCTTGTCAGAACATGCAGTTGCTCCCATTTTACAGGTACATCTACAATTGTCTTCCTTTTTGTACTGAAATGGCAGGCATTTCTCTGTATCTAACTTAGAAGCCGAATCAATCACGCTAAATTTCATTTTGCAGTACTATAAACTGCTTGAATGAAAATATATCTGATCAAGAGGAGACGATCACACAACTAGTCATGAATATGTCAAAACTAGAAGAGACAGCAATTGGTGATAAACCAGTAGCAGTAGATTTGGAGTGTAAGGTCGCTGAGGGTCAACAGGAAGTAGCCCGTCTGCTCGAGAACCTTGAAGCCTGCAAACTAAAGGAAGCTGCATCGGAGAAAGCTATGAAATTACTGCAATCCTAGGTAGATGATAGATAGTATATGTAATCAGTAGCTGTAGATATTCAGCATGCATTCAAAAACTTGAGCAGCTAATCAACAGCCATATCAGGTGGGCGATAGCTATAAGAGGTGGTCGACAGCTATAGCAGGTAGTCTGTAGCTATAGCAGGTGGTCGATAGTTATAGCAGGTGGTCGATAGTTATAGCAGGTGGTCGATCGTTATGGCAAGTAGTAACAGCTCTTTTGATCATTGCTGTTTTTATATTCTCCTTTTTAGCAAGTTCCTCTCTTTCTCCTATTTATGGTCCAAGCTAATATGTATCTTTGTTTTAAATTTTAGTAAATTTAAAACCTTTCATGTCTTTTACTTTTTCCCCAAATAATATTATTGTGGATCTAATCTGCTTGTTTTATTACCTTTATATACTTTTATTCATTTCATCACTTAGTTTTTTCTTATTAACTTACTCTTCTATTTATTTGTTTTCTCAGCTCTGTTATCTTATGCTTTGGAACTAAGTTCTTCCATTCATTATCCTGGATCGGTTATTATTTGTATAGGCTTAGCCATAAAATAATTTTCAGATCGAGTATCTGAAGGAACAAGTCGAAAATTCAAAGAAAGACAATTTCAAATTTACCCCTCTGTCTAGTTCCGACTTACTATCTGACACTGGTGACGGGTAAGAATGTGTGTTTGTTAAGTCTTATGTTGTTTTGTTGCTCTCCTCTTGGATGAAGCAATTTGCGTATATGCTGTGTCTTCTCCTCAAATACTTTCAGCAAATCATATGTGTTCAATAATTCTTTTATTTGCTTCCTATTTCTGTAGCATTTGCTTGATATTTGTGGCTTTTAAATGATATTAAGGAAGGCCGGTGTTAGTGTTTGTCGTTTTTTTGGTTAAACGGTTTTGTACTGCTTCTGACATTAGAGTTCACAAGAAGTTTACATTTCTGAGCTTGATCCCATATTACATCATCATTAATCTCCAGACGATGTTCACTTGCTTTACCTGTAAAAATGTTTATTGAGATAGCAGAATGAATAAGTTATAGTCGCTTATAGTTTCGGAACATTTGACAATACCAGACGACTCCATGTTTTTAGTGCAAAAGATAACTTTTGTTTGCTAACAGATTTTTTTAATTATGTCGTAAAACTATGTGCTACAAGCAAGAGGTTTTAGTTTTGTTTACCCAACTTTTGCTATGTTAGATCATTGGATTGAAAGCTAGTATTGACAGCAATAGTTCTTGTACCCTATTTCTGCCACATCACAAAATTCAACTAAAATATAAATATGTGAATAGTGAAAATCAGCCATAATATAATAATGTCTCAAACGCTATATAATTCTCTCACGCTTCTCCTGTCCGCTTCTCTTCTCCTGTCCGCTTTCCTCTCCATGTTTGCCTCAACCCTGCTGTCCGCCCTCTGTCCGCCTCTGTATGTTTTGTGTTTGCCCCGTGTAACATTCCCATTTGTGTTTTTATTGGATTTTTTGTAGTACTCATTCCGAGGGTTTGAGAATTTTTTGAGATTTGAGATTTTGCTGTAGCCGTATATAATAATTTGATGAAATGGAAACTCTTCACAAAGGCTCAAACTTATACATACGTGAATATATAATTGTATATCTTATACATACATTTATATATTTTTGTAATTCTTATTCATACATGCTTATATCTTTGGACAGTTCACCCTCAGAATATAACTACTTTGATATCCAATATTTTCACCTCACCAGGTGGAGCATAGTGATCTTTCCACCTTACCATATGAATCTTTTTTCAGCATACGAATTCAACAAAACTTTTGCCTGAGTTAAAATTTGGCAGTCAGTGTGTTTATTATGTATATATACATGACCAAGTAAACAGTGGGAGCACCTACCAGTGCATGTCAAACTCATTATCCAAGGATGTCAGATAAGTTACCATCTAGTTGTTGCTAACTAGCTGTAGAATGCCTAAAGGTTCGCATACTGAGTTCATCCATATTTGCCTCGTAGCCTTCTATAAGACGTTGGTCGGCTGGTCAGTGCAATGGGTTCATTAAGGATATGCAATTAGTATTGTTTCTTTATGGTGAAAGACTAATGCGAATATGTATCATTTGTGCTGTCTGTCCAATACCTACTACCCGACCTAAAGGCAAATACATAGCACTCAAGCTACAGGCCAAATTTAAATTTGTTAATTTATTCATAGGTTTCTAAATTATGTTTGGTTATTTCCCCACAATGTTTTCGGTAAGTCTCTGTAAGCCAAATATTTTCTTTACATCACTTAGTTTGGTTAGGGGAAGTGGATGGGTACGGATATTTCGAAGACTTCAATAATCTTTACTATAATGAGCGACGTGTCTGTTTGCTTGTTTGTCCGAAGTCACATTTAAAGTTTTTTTAAAAGATCACTGTGAACGGGATTAGAACTCACAAATTTCAGTATGACAGACTGATACTCTAATCACTGCACCAAGTGAAGCCTATGTATGCCTAAATAATTTGGTTGTTGTACATTTAGTTATTACACCTAATGATCTCTCACGGCACGCTGGGTTGCTAGGGTAACTGCATGATTAAAAGGCAACATACTGCTTTAGAGTTCTCTAAAAAAACTACCATATTTTCATGGACTGGCCTTGTTTCCTTGTTGTTTTGGTGTTGGAAAGGTTTGTGCTGGTTAAACAGGAATTGATTGACAATCATTTTAGCTATGCTAAAAATCTGATAACTGATATTATGACTGATAATCTGATAACTGACAAAGCCAATTATATTACACTAGTCTAACTGACTGACAATGAATACAAAGGCAGTAGACACTCCTACATCATATACTTCCTATAACGTAATTCCAAATAACGCAAAAAACGGATTTGAAGTTTATGCTTTGTACAATGTGAAAAACTTTTGTATAACATAAAATGTCAAGTCAGACGAGATTAAAAAATCGATTTGAATGTTGGTTTATCTCGTAACACTTGCGAAAGAAAAAACAATGTATGTATAACGTTGTATGTATTATATTGTTGTGGAATGTGGTCCACTGGGAGCTGAGCATAGGGATGAGTTAAGCCGAGCCAAGCTGTGTTCAGTCAGGCGTGTTAATGAGGTGGGAGTTCAGCCCAGCCAGAGCCATGCCGGGTCCAGCAAATAGAACAGAGGCAGAGCTTACTAGCTATATAAGCTCGAACGTTTGTGTAGAAGAGCAGAGCTGTTCTAGGCCTGTTCATTGCCTGTTCTACTGCTAATCAACTCCGGTCCGGCACAATCCGAGGCTGGCCTGGACAACTAGAAAGCCAGAATGGTATGGAAATGGTGTATGCTACTCTATGGAATTGACAGAAAATGGTCCGAAGGTCACGCGGGAAGGAGGTAAAACGGTTTTCACGGTCGCAACCAAGGATTTCTTATTAAAGCACTCGTTTTCTCTGGACGACATCAGAGCGCTGGAAAAGATAGAGAGCGAAGGCAACACATCTCTACAGGACTTACTGACTTCGGTCACATTGAGCTTGGAAGAAGCTGGAGAAGGAGTGAGTAGGCCAACACCGGCAAACGTGGTGGTCTACAAAGGGAGTAACAAGGAAAGGGACATGGCTTGACGGCCAGATTCTGCCGTGCTGGAAATCACCGAGGCAGGAGTAGAGGCGCTGTTGGATGCCACTCTGACAGAGGTCAGCGCAGAGGAACTGCCCAACAAGGCCATACCAAAACCAGTGGAAGAAGAGTGCCGGGTGGCTGCTGTGCGCGCGAAGAGGAGACAGGTCAGCCCCCTTCACCGTAGTTGTCTTCTTCTCCATCATCTGTTGCCGTGAGGGCGAGCACACCTCTGAGGCAGCCAGAGAAAGTCAAGCCGCGGAAGAAGGCCATCATAAGGACTATCAAGTACTTGTTTTCCCGGCCTGTAGCACAAGCGGAAGAGCAGGTGAGAGATGGGAGTTGCCGGATTTGCCAGTTTACAACTAGCACCCGGCGAATCAAATTTCACGTACTGCAACATTACGCCGTGTTTGTGTTACAGTATGTGAACACGTCCCTCAACACGTGCTGCCCCTGCAATTGGCAGTACGCGTTGAAGGACCAGATGTTGCTGCACCACACGACTCACCAGCAAGGAGGAGTGGAGCTTGTGGTGTATCTGGTAGACCAAGACTTTTGGGAGCAGTTATCTCAGGAGAATATGAAGGGCTTTCTGACGATGGCTGCCTGCACACTCACTACCGGAGGAAGGAGGCCCTGCAGCCCCCGGAGAGGAGCACAGCAAGCCAGGACACCACTATGCCCCCCAGCACGGGTCTCTGCGGCTTCGACCAGGAGGAGCAGGAAGACTGGTGAGCCCGCTGGTTCACACACGCTGGCCGAGATACTAGAATGGACTCCAGCCAGCAAGACCCTCCTGCAGATGCAGGACAGCCTGGCCGGGCCCAGTTGTTAGCATAGAACGCCCAGGCATGGACGAGGGCTGTCGAGACTGTTGTAATGATATTAGTACAAGTGCGAGTTATTCTCTCATGTTTATGTTTTCATTAAGAGTAGACAGCTCTTGCATTTAACGAGCACATTATATTCATGTCTGGGGATGACCATGCGTTTTCGGTTAAATACAAAATTAAGGAAAACGATCTTATATCGCTCTCGTTATAATCCAAGCCATCCTTTCCATCTGTGTAATACAACAGAGACCATGCAGACGGTTTTACGGCAGGGACACCTAAAGGGCTGGGAACGCCAGTTATTATTGGAGGAGATAAAGCGCCTCCGCTACAGAGCCCGTCAGCATGCGGCTCTGGCCCAACCAGTACTCCCTCAGGATGTGAATTGCAGACCGTAATCGCCAATGGGGGAGTGTGTGGTGGATGGCGTCCCCTCGCATTTAGCTGAACCAAGCCGATGCACCGCCAAGCCATCCCGAGCCAAGCCAGAGCCAAGCCAGAGCCGTACCGACTCAAGACCGAGCCGAGCTGGCCCCAGCTGATCCGGACCGCGCCATGCCGGGTCTAACCAAGAAGAACAAGGGAGGGGTTTCGCAGCTATATAAGCCCGAACAATTGCATAGCAGAGCAGAGCTGTTCTGAGCCTGTTCATTGCCTGTTACTTGATTCTTTCTTGTACACTTTGATTAACTAAGCAGACATATATGCATTGTACTCTTGCACGAGTCTTGTACTGGTGGAGGAAAGTGAAGTTTGCACAAACCTTTACATTAAGTATACAGTATATAATTTTCGCGACATTCTACTTTGTTGTCATAGGTCGTCAACCACTTTTTATAGTAAAAATACATTTATTTTGTTGTTTTGCCTTATTGTAGTTGTAAAAATAATTGTTATTAGCTTTAATTTGTAGAATAAACTTTCTTGTTTAAAAAAAGGAAGCAAATGGTTAAAAATTAATGTCAAAAGCATGCAGTCTCTATCAAATTATTGTAAAAGTACAGTATTCATAGTCTATACAACCTGTGAAATTGATCATGAAAAAAATAAAATTTATCAATGCAAACCAATAATACTGCAGTTACGGTACAGCATACAAATTAAAAAAGTTGAGTCAAGATTTTTTTATTCATTGCCAAAGAGGCGAGTTTGGAAACATCTTGGAACAGATTAGTCAATTTACATGTATTTTACTGTTCCTATGACGTAAATTCCCTATAACGTAAACATTCCTAAAACGGATTATTTACACTGTAGGAGCGCCTAATGTATATCCTCTGTCCTACTGACTGACAAAAATGCAATAATACCTTCTGCGTAATACTTGTTGTGGTGAATGAATACCAATTCACTTCCTGAACAGTTTAACCTTCTATAGATCTGTAACTAATACCTCCTTTCTCAAGTTGTGTGATGAAATCATGTAGTTTTTACAACAAAACATTTTATATTGTTTTGTGTCTTCACTCCCTATGAGCTCTTAACCACTTCCAACCGGTAAAGCAATTAAATTTACTCAAGATATTTATCTATATTATAACTTTGGGGTGATGCATCATGTTTGTAAAATATACAGCTGTAAACTCTTGATTAAACTTCTCGTTGCCTGCTCTATGCACAAATGCTGCGAAATCATCTGGTTCGAAAAGCAACCTGGGTAGCAGCTGTGTGTGTTCACAATGACTCAAAATCTGCATGATATTTTGAGAAATAGTTTGTAAGTAATTCATTATTTTGCTTTCGGATTTCTCCGACGTGTGGATAACTGTCGTTGCTTGGGAGTATGCAATGAGCAATCATTGCGGTCTACATGTAACATCCCAACTAACAACGACATTCCTGGGATGTTCCGTAACGTTACGCTGAAATAACGTTCCAAAAAAAACATTGTCATAACGTTCTACAAACGTTATTTGATGATCATTGTAGAATTATGTTCCAACAATGTCGCAGGAACGTTGCATAGAATGTTGTGCAATAATATTATCATAACGTTCAGCAGAATGTTACAGGAATATACTTTGGAAACGTTATCATAACGTCGTTAGCGAACATTATTAATGAATGTCCCAGGAATGTCCCAGCAACGTTACTCTGGAATGTTCGAGTGAAAACATTCATATAACATTAGCTTGAAATGTAACTGGAATATTATGGGGTGACATCATATTTACATTCAAATAATTGTCCCAACAATGTTTCAGGAATGTTACTTTTGAATGTTCGAGAGTTGATGTTCATATAACATTGGCTTGTAATGTAGTTAGAACATTATGGTGTTACATCAATTTTACTTTCAAATGAATGTCCTAGCAATGTTACAGAAATGTTACTTTTGAATGTTCGAGGGTTAACATTCATATAACATTGGCTTGCAATGTAACTAGAATATTATGGCGCGACATCATATTTAACTTCAAATGAATTTTCTAGCAATTTTTCAGGAATGTTACTTTTGAATGTTTGAGTGTTAACATTCACATAACATTGGCTTGCAATGTAACTAGAATATTATGGTGTGACATCATAATTAACTTCAAACGAATGTCTTAGAAATGTCCCAGGAACGTTACTCTGGAATGTTCAAGTGAAAACATTCACATGACGTTGGCTGGCAATGTAGCTAGAATATTATGGTGTGACGTCATATTTACCTTCAAATGAATGTTCCAGGAATGTCCCAGCAACGTTACTCTGGAATGTTCGAGTGAAAACATTCATATAACATTGGCTTGAAATGTAGCTGGAATATTATGGGGTGACATCATATTTACATTCAAATAATTGTCCCAACAATGTTTCAGGAATGTTACTTTTGAATGTTCGAGAGTTAATGTTCATATAACATTGGCTTGTAATGTAGTTAGAACATTATGGTGTTACATCAATTTTACTTTCAAATGATTGTCCTAGCAATGTTACAGAAATGTTACTTTTGAATGTTCGAGTGAAAACATTCATATAACATTGGCTAGCAATGTAGCTAGAATATTATGGTGTGACATCATATTTAACTTCAAATGAATTTTCTAGCAATGTTTCAGGAATGTTACTTTTGAATGTTTGAGTGCAAACATTATTATAACATTGGTTAGCAATGTAGTTGGAATATTATGGCGTTACCTCAATTTTACTTTCAAATGAATGTCCTAGCAGTGTTACAAAAATGTTAATTTGGAATGTTCGAGGGTTAACATTCATATAACATTAGCTTGCAATGTAACTAGAATATTATGGTGTAACATCATATTTAACTTTAAATGAATTTCATAGGAATGTCCCAGGATATATTTGATATTTTATTCATGAATAGAAGTTAGTTTATTCATGAATATAATATAATTGTAAAAGCAGCATATCTACTCTATACTGCATTCGCAATTGCTAATACAATGGGCAACTCCTGTCATTCACCAGGATATCCAACTAACAACGACATTCCTGGGATGTTCCGTAACGTTACGCTGAAATAACGTTCCAAAAAAACATTGTGATAACGTTCTACAAACGTTATTTGATGATCATTGTGGAATTATGTTCCAACAATGTCGCAAGAACGTTGCATAGAATGTTGTGCAATAATATTATCATAACGTTCAGCAGAATGTTACAGGAATATACTTTGGAAACGTTATCATAACGTCGTTAGCGAACATTATTAATGAATGTCCCAGGAATGTCCCAGCAACGTTACTCTGGAATGTTCAAGTGAAAACATTCATATAACATTGGCTTGAAATGTAACTGGAATATTATGGGGTGACATCATATTTACATTCAAATAATTGTCCCAACAATGTTTCAAGAATGTTACTTTTGAATGTTCGAGAGTTAATGTTCATATAACATTGGCTTGTAATGTAGTTAGAATATTATGGTGTTACATCATATTTAACTTCAAATGAATGTCTTAGGAATGTCCCAGGAACGTTACTTTGGAATGTTCAATTGAAAACATTCACATAACGTTGGCTGGCATTTTAACTAGAATATTATGGTGTGACGGCATATTTAACTTCAAATGAATGTCTTAGGAACGTCCCAGGAACGTTACTCTGGAATGTTTGAGTGAAAACATTCATATAACATTGGCTAGCAATGTAGCTAGAATATTATGGTGTGACATCATCATTAACTTCAAATGAATGTCCCAGAAATGTCACAGGAACGTTACTCTGGAATGTTCGAGTGTTAACATTCATATAACATTGGCTTGCTATGTAGTTGGAATATTATGGTGTGACATCATATTTACATTCAAATGAATGTCCCAGGAATATTCCCAAAATATTACCTTTGAATGTTCCAGCGTAAACATTTATATAACGTTGCCTTGCAATGTAGTTAAAACATTATGGTGTTATATTGTTTTTACTTTCAAATAAATGTCCCAGCAATGTTACAAAAACATTACTTTGGGATGTTGGAGTGTAAACATGCGTATAACATTGGCTTGCTATGTTGCTATAACATTATGGTGTAACATATGTACATAGTTGTATAACTGGTTCTATTAGAGCTTTTGTTGGTAGTTTAATAAATAGGCGAACAACAAACTATTAAAAAAAAGATTAATTTTAGTTTTACCCATTTTGCCATCCTCCTATGCAAATATTGTTTTGACTAAAACCAATTGATAGCAATCATTTGTCTTTTTCATCATAACAGCTGTCTGCAATCATTTTACTTTTCTCATTTTTGTATGGGAATTATTAATAGCTCTATCGATATTCATTATTTTGAGAAATCGAGCACAATGGTACAGAGAGTTTTAGACATTAGCCAAATGTGATTAATTATGAGTTGCAATCAGGAACATTATGGTCAGGCAAGTGTATCCTGACCATGACGGTTTCCACCGCTAGTGGTCGCTTCTAGATCCCAAATTTTCAGCTGGGAGATATGCAATAATATTTAGAAAGAAACCTATTTAAACAAATTATGAGCTTGCATCTAAAAGCAACAATGCTGTTGACATATTTGCTCGGAGCACGCCACACAATATTTATATTTTGCATACAAAATTACATAGAAGTTACCTTCTCATTTTGCAGCAAGATACAGTAACTTCAAGTGATGTTTTAATAATTTGGGAGTTGTACCACTACGCTTTAACAAAAGGACAACTTTTAGTTTCACATTAACTCGTTTTTATTAAATTGCTATAATAGTTGATGCTTGCAGTTTTTTGAAACTAACATAGTTAAACTGTAGTAGTCAATAAAATGGAAAGTAAGATTATTGACTTGCTAAAATTCACGAAAAGAAAGACACTGTATTCACTTTGCATACAGTTTATAGATGCTATTAACTGAAGATCCTAAATACTAGGTATCTAAAATAATACTACAAAGTTTTTAGCAAGAATGACAGACTACCGCTGTATGCGTTTTGACCATAAACTCATTAGTAATGTAGTTAAAACCTCATTAGTAACCTGTTAAAAATTTGAGATAAATGCAAATATTGTTGAAAAGAGCAAATTTCAAAAATAATACCAACTGATACTGGTACTAACTTCAGAGAGCGCTGAAAAAGTAAAACATTAGCTAATTTGATAACAGGCCAACGCAAAGAAGTTTGAATGCAAACAAAGAGTTTCTAAAGAGGAAAGTGTAGCAGTAATATAAAGTAACGAGGTTGTAAAGCTGCAGCACTTACTAGTTCACAGTAGTTGCATCTGTTTAGACTGTTCTACATATACATTTGGTAAATAGGCATAAAGCATTCAGCTACAATTGTAATTCTTAGAAGTAATGATGATGCAAAAAACAGTCTTTATATAAATTGACAAACGACATTTTATTAACAAGTACTTTGATTCTATGTGTGTAACATCAACTGATATGTTTTAGGGGAATTAATAATACTACGGCAAGGTTTTAAAAATTGTAGCATTAAGTACTGAAATTCCAAAAACGATAATTCAATTGGCTTGCCAGATATTTGTTTTTTTATCATTAAAAGCTTTTACAAATTATATAAACGAAATACAAGTAAGTTTAATATGTGTATTAGTACATTTTAAACAAATTTTTCATGTTTACATTTTGTTTTGTAAGTTAAATGTTTTCAACCAATTAATTAAAAATGTATTTTGTTGAAATTATTTCAAAAGACTTGAGTCTGCTGTTGTGAGCCTGTGTAATATTTTTAAAGATTTTTGGTTTGAGTTTTGATTTATTATACCAAAACAACATTGTTTGAATACTTTCAAATTACTATTCAATACTCGATTTATTCATACATTTTATTTGCATAACATAGTACCGAAAGTATATACCTTTCATTCCGCTAAATAATTTAGTTCTGTCATAATGTTAGAATAATAATAAATGATGATTTTACCAAATATGGCAGTTTTCATCAATTTAGTAGTTATACTAAAGACCTGGTAAGGAGTTGTTATACTGTGGTGTATTTTATCAGGATGTTTCATAGCTTCTGTTGTTGTCAGGTTTCAACTCTTTTGCAGAATCACATGGTACTAAGCATAAGTTTTAGGGTGCAGTAAGAGAAGTTACCGGAGGTTGTATCAGATAATTGCTAGTAATTCTAGAGAAAGGCTATGAGGCATGATTAACACCTCATAGATGCAACCTTCCAAGGAGGGAAAACTCTAACTGGAAAAAACTGGGTAATCTGTTATTGAAATAGATTGCAGCTGAGTACATGCTTGAACTGAATCAGTGTTTTTGCATTACATAAAAAATACATGTGCATGTAGAGAGCTCCAAGTCAAGTCATGTTTATGAAAATCTTTAACAAGTTCACATTAAATTAGTTTAAAAAAATTCATTTTTATCATGTTGCAGTTCAGATCCAAATAGGACACTGAAGGATAAGCTAGATTAATTTGGCTTTAGAATTGTTAAAATACATCATATGTAGATTTGATACTAAGCAAAATGGCTATAGTACAATGCAACCACAAATGGTTTTTCTATTGTCTGTTTGGGTAATAGGGTTTGTGCATTTAAGGTATATCATAATCCATTTACCATAAAGATAATGTTCAAGTAAAATGTTTAGACTACCAGTTAGTATCGCTACGGCTCAGTAGTCCACATCAGACAGCTCTTAGCTTTAGGAATCAGGGTTGTATATTAGAAGACACAACATCATTGTTCAGGCTTGTCGACACATTTGGTTTTTGCTTGCCTACTTGCTATCATTTTCCATGTGATTTTATTTGCGTGTTTTATGCAAAATTTTGTGTCAACACTATGTACATAACCATAATCTGCAAATGGAGCGTTTATTTTCTGTTTTTTTTTGCATATCTGGCTAGTTGATGTTCTAAACCAGTCAATCACAGATGTCACTAAAATAATAGACATGGGCTTACATGTGATTCTTGATAGACTACAAAAGTAAGCTGAGCCTAATGAATAAACAACAGTCTATATATATATATATATATATATATATATATATATATATATATATATATATATATATATATATATATATATATATATATATATATATATATATATATATATATATATATATATATATATATATATAGTATATGTGGTTTACACTGTAAAGTAAAGTGCTCAATAATTGAGTCAATTAGAGCATGATGATGATGCAACCACAAATGGAGAGTGAATTTCCACCAGAACACAAATTACACAACAACAAAGCTGTTAACACCATGATCGGTAAACAATTTTTCCAGATCCTGGAGAGTGAATTTCCACCAGAACACAAATTACACAAAATCTTCAACAAAAACTCCGTAAAACTAAGTTATAGCTGTGCTTCTAATATCAACCACATAATTAGCGGGCACAATAAACAAGCACTATCACAACCAACCAACACCGACAGAAAATGCAATTGCAAAAATCGGGAAAATTGCCCTCTAAATGGAGAATGCCTTTCAAAATGCATAGTATATCAGGCAACCGTAGAGTCTGAAGAACGCGATGGGCAAGAGAAACAAACGTATGTAGGCCTAACCGCAACAACTTTTAAAACAAGACTAGCCAACCACAATACATCCTTTAAATATCCTACTAAAAGGCTACAAACAGAATTGAGTAAATACATATGGGACTTAAAAGACAAGAACATTCGCTATAATATAACCTGGAAGATCATCAAAAGAGCGCGATCTTACAACACATCAACAAAATCTTGCCAGTTATGTCTATGGGAAAAGTACTTCATCATATTCGAACCGAAGTTAGCCAGCCTTAACACTAGAAGTGAGCTAATATCCACATGCCGGCATGCCAGAAAACATCTAATTAGCTCAATAACATAATTTGACTACATAATTTGCTGTATA